>NC_059523.1:8514848-8817878 GCF_905147795.1 Pieris rapae | reverse complement strand
ATATTTGACAAAGTTAATGTGTTTTTTTCCTGTAAAATAAAAAGTGTGATGATTTATCTGTATAGGAAAACCCAGTTGAAAACATACCTGATGTAAATGCAGAGGAGAAGATAGAAAGAGCTAAAGAACTCATCGAAGCAAGACGAAGAGAAAAGGCAGAAAAGGAAAAACAGGTATTTTTACATTCTGTTTATTTTAACATGATTTTTATTCAAATCAAATCAAAATCATTTATTCATTTAGGTAACACAATGTATGCTTCAACATCAATAGATAAAAACATATTAACAACTAGTTTCACAAAATAAATTTAATTTATACTTTAGCCTCAATAACACGTGGTAATCATGATATTGAATTGTAGCTTATATGACACGTTTGTCGGTTTACCATAGCAGTGCCATCTATTGATTACTTACTCAATCCAGTCGAAAAGTATCGACATCTGTTAGAATCTTTTGGAGTAAAGAGATAATTGTGACTGTCAATTAATTACATTCAAATAATTTGCAATAAAATAAAATTGCGACTATAATTAAAGATCTAAGCTATCCTATCTCTTAAGGACTAGACTGCTCACAGTGTGCCAATTTTATTTAAAATCGGTTAAGTAGCTTACGAGTCCTTCGCGGACAAACAGTGACAGGAGATTTATATATATTAAGATAATCGAAGCATAGAACGGAAGAAGAACTGGCAATAAACTCTTTTTAATTGCCATGTTTTTTGTTTTACACAATGATTTTAAAGAGCTGCAACCATTACCCCATGTTCATTAAATTAATTTTTTTTTACTTATTTTTGCTGTACTTTTAGTTGGAGAGGGAAAAAGAGTTGGAACGAAGAGCGACAGGTCAAGGTGTTGCAGAACTCAAGAGATGGCAGGCCGAACAAGAGTTCAAGCAGATACAGGTATCTTCATTTGACTCAAAATATATTCATATTGGTTAACAAGTATGAACGTCAAAAAAATTAAGTAATTTGTAATACGAAAATGATCATATTTTGTGAATGCTTTGTTTAAATAAAAATGTATGTAATTTGTATTTCTGTTCGCAGGAGGAAAGGAAACGTGAGAAAATGGAAAATAATTTGGCGAGACAGCGTATATTAGAGCAGATAGCTCAAGACCGTGCTGAGAGGAAGGCTAGGGAACAGCCGCAGACGCAAACGGCTACGACGCCGCCTGCGCAAACGCAACTGAGTAAGATATCTTATATATATACTAACGGATCCGACGGACGTTGTCCTGTCTACACGTCTTTAATTTCAAAATTTCAATTTTTAATAAGCCATTTTGATGAAAATTATTATATTATTCAAATGTTATGACAATATCTAACGATCCAGCCCATGGTCACACACGATATAACACAATGATAACAAAACTTTTTTTAAATTTCGGGACAGACTAAAATTAAAATTCGAATATTATTTAAAATTTGACACTGCGATGGTAGCGCCGTCTGTCGGATCCAATGTAAAACATTCCAAAATCAACAACAACTAATAAATTGAAAATTAATTAAAAAAACATTGTCCAGCGGACAAAATTGTGAATCTAAACCATTCCCAGATCCCCTTGAACACACACAAAAAACTTCGTCTAAATCGGTCCAGTCGTTTAGGAGGAGTTCAGTCACATACACACGCACACAAGAAATATATATATTAAGATTTTACATTTCTGTCTCCATTTTGCTATAAAACAATTTGCAATAAAATTTTACTTGGTTTTTTCAAAGACTGTGTTTTTGTATTTAAAAAAATGTGTGCCTGTGTTTATAACAATGATACATCTTTATAACTTTATTTTTCGAAAAATGATCTACAATATGCATCACAGTAATTGGTTAAAGTTTAACAAAAGGCGTTTATTATCATAGACATGAATACTAATAATACATTTATTTCATTTTACCTTATTATACCTATATATTGTTAATGTTAATGGCTTGGAATCAAATTATATGGAATAATTAGTATATTATAGCAGTAGAATATTATATTAAACACTTTTTAGATTATGTATTTTTTATGTATGTATGTTATATATAGAAAATATTATTTAATTATGATTTACATTATGTTTACTAAAACAATTAAATTCATTGCTGGCCTAGTGGCTTCAGCGTGCCACTCTCAACCCAGAGGTCGTAGGGTCGAATCCCGGCTTAACCATAGACTTTCTTTCACGCGCACTTAACATTCGCTCGAATGGTGAACAAATGACGTAACGAATCCAATCTTGCCTTAGACCCAAAAGGTCTCCAACGTTTGTCAGGCACAAAAGGCTGACTATCGACTTGCCTGTTTGATTGATGATAGATCACACAGAAATCTGGTGATATTTATTTTACTATAGATTATACTTGCTATTTTAAAAATGATTTTGCCAACCTCAATGCCTTATCCATATATTTCTCATTTTAAGTTTATATTTATTAATTAGTATCACAAATCCTTTGTATATGTACCAAAAATAATAGATTTTTTTACATAGCCTCTGGAGATGGCTCTCCCCGCGCGAGAGTCCAATTCAAGATGGCGAATGGCGAATCTCACACCGCGCATTTCGAAGCGTCCACTACTGTTGAGGAACTGCATCAGTATGTCGCTGATAACTTGCAGGTAAAACAGAACAGATATTTATTATTTTTATATAATTATATAACACTAGCTGACAAATGTTGTTTTGCCATGTATATTAGGGGGCGTCCATAAATTACGTGAGGTGTTTTTTTTTAATTTTCTGCAAAATGGGCCAAAATAGTATTTTTTTTTTTGTTTCAATCAGAAAAAAAATTGCGTGATATTTGCCGAGACCCCCCCTCTCTCCAACGTGAGATTAGATGAGATTTGACTCGACCACCTCCCCCCTTAAACACCTCACGTAATTTATGGACGCCCCCTTATTTGTAGGAAACAAAAAAAAAGAAACTATTAAAAATAATAATTGCGATTTAGGGGTTGATTGTAAAGGGTTGAAAATTCAGGGTTATATGTATTTACTAATGCTGTATTATAAAAAAATAAAAAATAAAGTTTTTTTTTATCTAAAATTGAAAAAAATTGGGCGTAGAACGGAAGAGAATAACTGGCAATAAACTCTCCGCCACTATATGTGGATATAAAATAAGTTTTTTGGTATTATTATTAACAGATGACAATAGTTAGACAAATAGTTAATAGTTATAGGTAAATAATATAGAAAATAAATAAAAATAAGATGGTATTAATTTTAATTAGATAAGTAAGCGTTTGGAGATGGGCCAATGTAAAAAGTTATATTTGTAGGAAATAAAAAGGCTTTTTTTTTTTTTTATTTATTATTAACAGATGACACGTGCCTCGTTTTCTCTCTGGACGGCGTTTCCTCGTCGCGAATTGACAGAAAACGATGCGACTCTGCGCGATTTACAATTAATCCCTTCTGTGGCCTTGCTCGTGCTTCCGAGACGATCCAACGTCGTGTCTTCTAGTCCTTCGCCATTTAGTTCTCTTATTGGTGAGTGTCCTATGTACGATATTTATTTATTCACACTTCGTTGCTAGAAAGAAACACAAATAACACAATACATAAAAATTACAAGGGATGCAATGGGCGGCCTTATTGCTAACAAGCGATCTCTTCCAGGCAACCCTAGTAAGAAAAGAAAACAATAAATAAAGAGAATGATGAGTGCAAGAAGTGCATAACCAGAAGTTATATAAAAAACAAAATATATTTATATTAATCTATAGAACCTTAATCTAGAGATTTATGTTAACAACAAATCAAATTACTGTTGTGATAATCCTTTTTAGTACGTATATTATTATTTTTAAAACATATATATTAACATACTTGGTCAATAGGAAACATCCCTACGCCACAAAACGGGGAAATTCATATTACATTAATTTGTAGATTGAATGTTGCGAAAATTAGTTTGTTTTATTAACAATTTCCTAGTGTTTCATTTAGTAATGTCAACAATTTAATTATTAATGAAAAATTATAAATAGTGGGCATAAGAATTTTAGAAAAGCTGCATTGGGGCTTGGGGCAAAAAGGTTGGGAAAGACTGATGTCATGCGATTCCTCACGATGTTTTCGTTTATAAGAATGTTGAAAATTGCACAGATTCGAACGCACGATCTTAAGGTTAGCATCGCTGCTATTATTTTATTACAATTGTTTTTTTTTCAGCATTTTTCTCACAGCTTTTCTCCTCGATGGTGTTGGATCCATCATATCAGCTATACACGTGGATTCGGTCGCGTTTGTTTGGGGCAACGAACCCCACACCCACCACGGGAAACGCTTCGCCGGGGAACATTCCTCCAGGCAACATTCCACCCAGTATCAGGCGCAGGGGAAACGTACATAGACTGACAGGGGACAGGCCAGACGATGATAATAATACATGGAATGGAAATTCTACACAACAAATGTAAGTTTTTTAAGACAAATTAAATAAAATAAAAATAAAAAATAGTTTTTCTCACATTGTATTTGCACTTCCCTGTATTTAATTAATTAAATATTTTACAGGTAAACGATGTATAAGTATGAACGATGTATGAAGATTTCACAATTACTAGGTCGTCATATAATTTATATTTAAATAACTGTTTTCTAAGTAATATACAGCACAGCCTACATTTAAAATATCTGGCGTACTTAAGAGACAAATTATTATTTATTCAGTTATATTTTATGATTTAGTTGAAATATTAGAGAATTATTCAGTATGAAAAATTTATATTGATATACATAATTAAACACCATTTTTTTTAATACGCTTCCGATGTGTGTAAATCATTTAAGACAAAAAGAGTGGTATATTAGGTCCCGAAATATAAACCCGTGATTATTTTAATTCGATCACATGTAATATAATTTTGAATTTATAATCTATATCGATAATTAAATGTAAAACTATATTAGAAACATTAAAACAGGACTCGAGCCTTATTCATATTCGTTTTCTAGTATAGTTATAAATGATTGTGATCTAATTTATAGATAATAAATATGTTTATATTGCATTTTGTATTTTTATTGTGTTTTTACGAAATTGTATTTCCAACTTTATATATTATAGAACAAAGTCTGTCCAAATATGGCTCGTAGTAATTACGATTGGTTTATTATATATTGAAATCCAGCTTCCTTTATTGACTTATAAATTAACAGTTACAAAATAATCAAAATGGAATACTTATGATTCAAATGTAAAGGAATGCTTTAAACTCGTTAAAAAAAGTTTTCATAGCTAAATTTCAATTTCTTCATTTGTTTAACAATATAGGATATACATCCGTACATGAATGAATGAAATGAAACTTTTTTTTAATTTTAGGCTGAATATGCTTGTCTGACTACCAAGAAAAATATAGACTTCGCAAACTCTATGGTTGCATAGAGTATAACAAACTTATAACAGAAAATGACATTTATCGTTTTTTAAACACGTGACAATTATTAGTTTGTCAGATAAGTCTATCGAACGTTCTGGATTTTTTATTTATAGTAAGAATGACAATGGCTTAAAGGTCTCGTTACCAGGCCATAAAATTATTTAAAAAAAATGACGTTTAAAAATATTAAATTACAAGCATTAAATATCTACGTTACTCTCTCTTAACGATCTAATATCAATGTATTGTTACAAAAAATCGTATAGCATATAATTTAGATCACTTTCACTCATAAAACTTGAATTAGGGTTCCGTTTGGGGTCATTTGCATCATATTAAAATTTTGCCTTAAATATTATAAAGATTCGTATCTGCATTGACATTTATTAAACAAGGTCTAGCTGGCGACCGACTATTCTATATGATTTGCTCATATGGCAGACTTTTTTAATAGCGATAATTGTACGATCACTAATATTAAGGACCACGTCTGCCACTGCTACGTTTTCAATTAAAACCCTAATTGGTCGCTCGTTCAATTCCCTTTTTTCATCTTTTTCCAGATCTTTATATGTTCGCAGGATTTATCTGATATGTTAAAAATAGGAGTGCAAATTGTTCACTCTGACATTAGATACGATATCTAGAGGCCGCCAACTGGGGGTTCATCGCGCACTGCAGCAAGTTGATTGTAAAGTAGTAAACGCACTGCCTGTAATATGCAGAACCTAAAATTTTATCTATCTTGAATTTAAAGACAATGACCGTTGTCATTTAGTTAAAATTAACTGGCTCGTGACGAGTTCGAATCCAGCACGCGATACTTTCTTTCCGTATTGGAATTAATTGTAATTGCACAATCGTTACGTTGTCATTGATAATTCATTATAATATGTATTAACAGAACAGAATATCTACTGATGATTAATAAGTTATTGAGAAAGTATTTGATAATGTACATAGATTTATAAATAAGTTAAAAATTCTCGTGAATAAATTGGTTTATGATAAATGTAATTTATAATTATATAAAATATCATATAATATATAAGGGCACTATTAGCCCACCAGGTGGTCAGCGTGCGACTTTCAACCCAGAGGTCGTAGATTTGATCCCCGGCTGCCCAAAAGTGCACCAATGTTATTCCATCTATGTGCACATTTAACATTCGCTCGAACGTTGAAGGAAAACATCGGTAGGAAACTGGGTTAGATCGAAAAACTTCGACGGCGTGGCAGGTACAGGCGAAAAAATACCTACTACTACCTGTTAAATTAACGAATGATCATGAAACAGATAC
Organism: Pieris rapae; assembly: GCF_905147795.1. Taxonomy (NCBI): domain Eukaryota; kingdom Metazoa; phylum Arthropoda; class Insecta; order Lepidoptera; family Pieridae; genus Pieris; species Pieris rapae. The sequence goes on along the minus strand of NC_059523.1, from coordinate 8,811,171 downwards.
AAAAATCCCAGTTCTAAATAGGTTGTAGAGCCTGATTTTTTTATGATTTTACCAATTTAAATTTGATACAAGTAACTTAATAGAAAATAAATCTTAAACGTCAATTACAAATACTTAAATCAGCTAACGAAACATAGTCACAGGAAATAGGAAAAAAATCAATGAACATTTCTTAGTACATTTTAAAAACACCCTAAAACAAAGAGAAAATCCCTTTATAATTCTGAAGAAATATCAAATAGTGAATAATAATAAAAAAATGTTGGTAGACGCGGTGATCGTTTAAGCACTATTATTAGGATTATGGCACTGTTATTAAGTTACGATACGTATATGTTTGAAAATAGTGTGCAGAGATAGGAAATGTGCAATTACTTTCAATAAAGAGGTGTGTCAATGTTATAAATTGTGTGAGAAACAACAATACAATGAGATATGATACACATAACGGTTGATGCACAGACTCACACGATCTAAGGTTATAATATTTGTTCCTAGATATCTTATATCTTTAAACGAGCAATTCTTGTATACATATAGGTATATTATATAATTGGAATCTCGGAATAGGCTCCATCGATTTTCATGAAATTTAGTATACGGGGGGGGAGTGGGTTCGGGGGTGATAAATCGATCTAGCTAGGAATCATTTCTAGAAAATGTTATTTTATTATGCGATATGATCGAAAAATAGTATTCATATTTCATCATTTTATTAGTATGTGATTCGTGCTTAAATGTAATTTCCAAAAAACATAGTTTATAAAAAAATACAGAGGAAAGCTTGGTCATCCAGGTACTACTTAATAAATAAAGAGAGCAACATGTTAGAGAGTGGAACTCTTACAATAGAAATGGCGGGAATAGAAGTTAGCCAGAAAAAGTGCACCCAGATGACATGTATTTAAATGTTAAGTATTTGAAATAAAACGCTCTTATTATTATTGTTATAATAAATAGACTAATGGCGTCAAATATCTGTATCTATTTCATTTAGTTTATTCTAATAGATAGACAAGTAGGTGTTAAGACTTCCGCGCTTGATACACGCCTTCGACTTTTTACGTTTATGCTATGCTGCACTCATGACGGTGTTTCCATACGAGCTAGTGTGAAGTACGTAAAATTTAATAATTTGCAAGTTATCAAATCTGAGAACCAAGATGAGTTTCAGTCAGCTTGAGTGAGTTTTTTTTTGGCTCTTACCCGGTTTGTGCATTAGCCTTGAGTGAGTTTAATGACGAAACTTAAATGCATTCAACTTCTTGATACGCTTGGTGCACCTGATTCGACGAGACCGGTTCAAATAATTATAGTTAAAAAAATTTGTTTAAATGTAAATTAAAATCTTCTTAATTTTAATTACTTCTTATTTTTACGTTAAAACATATTTCCGTGATAAGCATTTATAGGTTTTATACTATTTCAAATCGTATTATCAATTAAAGAGTGCAAGAGAAAGCAGAGCTATCCTAGTCCTATTCCACATTACGGATTTTCAATGGCTGAAGTTTAATTCTAACAGATTGGTGTGCGAAAGACGTTAATCCTCTTGATACTCACAAATCGAGTGGTCCTGAAGGCCTTCCCTCGATCGTTCTTAAGACTTCTGCTTCTGAATTGATTCCGGTGCTTACACTTTTTCCTTTTGTCGTGTCTCCGCAATTTGCGAGAGTTCTCCTTCGTAAGTCACACAGCCTCAGTATGCTTGAGGTTGTCATTTCGAAAGATCAAAGATCCAATTCTATTTTGTTTTGCGAACTAGCGAACTGTGGAATCGACTCCCGTTGGGGGTCTTCCCTGAGAGATACGACCTCCAACATTCAAAATATTTACAATTTACAATCTAATATTCAAAATTCGGGCGTACTCCTGCCTCTTCTTCTTCTTCAAGTGCCTCTCCATTACTGGAGGTTGGCCGTCAGTTTCCTGAAAGGCGTCTCGTCCTGCGCCAGATGCAGCAACTCTTCCGCATTTGCAATACCTGTCCACTCCCTGACGTTGCGAAGCCATGACTTCTTCCTTCGACCAACACGCCGTTTTCCCTGGCCCAGGTACGCAACTTTTCGCTGCGTAATTCTGCATAAGTTTTTTCACCATTCCAACACGTTTCAGAACCTCCTCGTTAGCTCCTCCCTCACAGGCCGGCAATGCACTCACTAAAAATGGGTTTCTATGGGCTACGATGGCTGGTATTTTTGGGCGTCCTGCAGGCTCATTTGAAATCTGAGTTTCAACTAACAAATTTTTATATCAAATTGTTTGGTGGCTCTTGAAACCAGATTGATTGATGTTTCAAGACATACTATATGTATTTACTAAATACTAAGCTCGCAGAGAATTCGGTTATTTCATCACTTTTATTACGGTCATAAACTTTCTTTTAATGAAAATCACTACATTATTTGCATAACAAGAAACGTAAAATCTGTGTCAAAGTCTCCTTTTTACTTAGGAAAACGTTTGCTTTCCAAATCCTACGATTTTGTAACTTTAGTCACGCATGACGGATGTTAACTTTTTGATTATTTGAACCTAACAAGGATGAATGAAAAAGCGAAAGTTTTTGTTCATATTGCTATTTTGTATACCGTGTGTAGCGGTAGATGTTAGGGCTGCCATAAACAACAAATACAAATTTGAATTGTGTGAAAAAATGAAAATTGTAATGTGTTAATTACATTGCATTGTTTTGTTTTGCATTTAATGACATTACATAACACTTCTTGTTTAAAGTATTACCAGGTATTCCTATAATTTATTCGTTAGTGTAAAGCGACCAGACGAGTTCTCATTTACGAAAATTGGATCTCTGTATTTAAAATACAATTAATTCATCTAGGTGACTTATTAGCAAATAGAAACACATGGACATTAAAATACAATAAAATATTTCAAATTTATGCTTACTATCAGTTCAAATAAAAAACGAAAACTTATTATTTTCTTGATCAAAAACTATGCTTGATGGCGAAGATACCTACAACTTAACAAAAAAGGTCAAAATAAGTAAATAGGAACACTCAATTTATAGTGAGTACTTTTTTTAATTTTTTTATTAATTTTATGACCTCGTATAATATTACATTTTTACATGTTCAGTACTTTGGAGTAGCAACACTTCACTATAGTGAGAACAATATGCAAACACAGGCAGAACAAATCTTATTAGTGATATCAATAGAATAATATCAATGGTCAAAGAAAGTTATTATGTAGGACAACTGACAACCCTACCATCAATTGTGGAGAAAGAAGAAATGGCGGTCATTGGACTGTCAGTTTTGACAGCGCACTGGCCGCGCGATGACGCGCGCCAAATTTTTCAATAAAATAAAAACATAGCAAAACCCCTTCTTCATTCCAAATGATGGATATAAAAGACATTATAAAATGGTTTATACCATGTTTTCATTTACTATTGCGTTTCGCTAGAATGGATGTGCGTTTGACTTTCGTTTGTTTATTTTTATTTTTTTCGTGTCCCAGTTACGCGGGAAAAGTGAACAGTGCAAAAGATGTAGGTTTTAGTGGAAAACATTCTAAACAATTAAATATTATTAGTGATTATTATAATTATAGCCAAAGCAATGTTCCTTTAAGTGAAGAAAGGTCTAGTTTGGAAGGAGATACCTCGATGGGTAAGTGGCGAGTTAAATTAGGGTCACTGACGAAGCTTTAAATACCTTTTGCTATAAAGACGTGATTTCTAATACATACAGTTTTAATGAATACGGCTTTTTTTAATTATTCGGCTGAATGTTTGAATCCTAATATTTTTTTTTAGGTTTTTAATGGAACCAAGTTAAATATTTATTTTGATGTCATACTGGTCATTCTTGAACTAAAAGGCTCTTGAAAATGTTTGAATAACATTTGCTTTGAGGCCAGGTTAAAATTTTACGATAATTCTTACGTTTTGCTATTAATTTAATTCGTTGAAGTTGTGAAAATCATGAAAGATCAATAATACACTTACATATGATTAAATAATAATAAATAATAAATATCAGATCTTTTTGAAATTATTTGTATATTTATTACCTATTTTTTTTTTAGTTTTAATATAAAATATTATGATTTTTTTATATATCCCCAGAGTTGTTGTATTCTTTTATATCCACTGTTATTCAGTTATTTGTATTTTATTGTTGATAAAATATTTCTTGCTAATACAAACTCTGAAAAAAATACCTAAGTATAAAAATTATACTTTTTAATATATATTTTTTTTCGGAGTTTCCAATTAGGTGCGCCAGTATCTAATTTGTACTCATGTTATTTTCTCGACTGAGTATATATGAATAGAAGTTGGGAATAAGTTACCTACTTGAATTTAAGAAAATCAAGGTAATATGACGTTATGAGATACATAAATAACTCTTTATGGTTTAGTAACTAAAGCACAATATGGCGAACACCGGAAGGTCCTGGGTTTAGTTTATACTAAATACTTAATTCGGATTTGTACGTAGGTGGTCCCAAAGTTCTAGACAGGCACATTATTTTTAAATTTCGAACATGATTTTATAAAAAAATTATTGCATTCTATTTTTGAATGTTTGAGTATTGTTTTAAATCAAACAAAAATAACTTTCCGAATGAAACTTTTGAGATTGAACGAATAGTTGTTATTACGGTGCACAGCTGTGGGCACTCGCCGAGTATCATTTTGAAGTTGCTCAAAAATTTAAATATAACGGTACACATACGTATATCATACATAATGTTGAAAATTATTAGACATCTGTTTAATTTTTTCTAAATTACTTTTAATTTATTATCTGATTGCGTATCAGGGAGCGTTCAAGTATTACGTCACACAATTTTTGGAGATTCTTGACTAGGAAAACGGTTCGTTATCACCCTGTGACTTATTACACCTTAAAGTTGCCATTTATGTGGTGTAAAGTATCGAAAAGTCGAAAATAATATTAACAATAACGCATTATTCAATCCCCGACCCGCATCGTAACGTTTTATCCCAAAATCCCCCCCTTTAAATTCTTTACGCAATTTGAAAGCTCCCTCAGGTGATCAGCCAATTGTGTCTAACATACGTTGTATAGACAATCCCCTCCATGTTTTCCTTCATCAACAAGAGTTAATTGCGCTCGAAGAAGGAAAAGCTTAACAGGAATTTACACGCGACCCCAGGGTTAGTTGCACGCTTAAACCAGTAGATAATAATTATAAATTTGAAATTGCGAGACTAACATATATTTTCTAAATTCACATTTTGAATTCGCAAAATAAGCACAATTTCTTTACGTGGCCGAGATTTCACAGCACATTGAGGACAACGAGTAGCCTTAATCACAATCGGCAAAAACTGTATTTTCTAAAATATAATACCTAAGTACTTTATGGAGTAGAAGTAATAGATATCTCTGTCCCATATAAATTCTAAATGCGTATCTCATAACTGTGTTTGGAAAAATGCTTAACTTTCGAAAGTTTTTATTAATTAAATAATTGACCCGGGTAGGTGCCTTTAAAAATAATAAAAATTTAAGGTAATATTTACGGGCGATCTAAAGTCGGGAAGAAGGGGGTGAGTTTTTAAGGGTAAAAACGGTTTAACTCGATTTCCGGCATAAAATATTCCCATTAAATAAACTATATCCAGAAATGGATTATTGTTTTTATAATAAGTAGATGCTATTTTCATTATTATCCTATTTATTAATTATTTTTATAATCAATAAATGTGCCAGAATTATGCCATATTTTTTAAACAAGGCCTAGTTTATGAGCAAACGGGACAATAAATTTTGAATATTTTTTTTTTCAGTATTCTGCCTTAACAGTTACTTACTTACTGATTCGGTAGAACGCCAAAATAATACCCACATCAATTATCCTACATAAAAACCATTAAAAAATTATACTTATATTCCTAAATCTTAAAACTAACAATATAGAAACCAATCTTGTTAACTCAGCCAGTGTACAAACAAAAAGATCTACCTCCATAGAACATTTCTTTAACTATTTGTATTGCTCGCGTGAGTGGCGCTTTGCTAACCAAGTTGGAATGTGCGCGCGGTACATCCAAAAGTTTAGACGTAAGCCTCAGGTTTCTACTTGTTACCCGTAGACCCAGTCTCTCCATTATATCGAGATTATGCAACCGACCCGTAAGTATCAATGTTCATGATTCTACACTTCATGTATATCTTATCAATTTCCAGGTCGAACCTTCGGTCGTCCGTTCAAGAAGATGATCCAAGCGTTCATACCACTCGCATTTCAAATGGGCGCGGCATCCACTTGGGCCGTCATTGCTGCACTTGTGGGTGTCAAGACATTAGCGATAACACTACTTATTCTGAAAATCTTGTTAATAGCTGGAGCTGCTAAAGTAAGTATTAAATTTTTTTCCGATAAACGAAACCTGAAAAACGCATTGAATTGACCAAAAACAAACTACTTAAATAATAGAATAAACAAATTTTTTTTTTAATTTTTTTTATAGAACAGGGGCAAACGGGCAGGCGGCTCACCTGATGTTAAGTGATACCGCCGCCCATGGACACTCTCAATGCCAGAGGCCTCACAAGTGCGTTGCCGGCTTTTAAGAATTGTGTTATTTGGGTGTTTTTAGAATGCGTAGTGTTCGTATTGTAAAGTACCAAAGAATTCATGACTAAATGAGACACTAATACTTATGAATTTCTTTGCAATATTAACGACATTATCAAGAGATAAGTACGCACGGTTAGATATATGCGGGTACATATAAGGGGTGTACTATTAGGAAATTGCAGAAAAGTAACTTAAAAATTATTCATTTTCGTGTTATATAATTTTTAGATTGGCGCACTATTTGGTGCAGCTAAAGGTCATCATGGCGGATGGGAGCAACCTCACCAGAAAGAAATTCATCTGCACATACATGGACAACACGGTGAAGAACATGTTCCTCTATGTATGTATATCCTCCTATTTATTAATTGAAAATTATCTTAATATATATATTTCTTGTGTGCGTGTGTATGTGACTGAACTCCTCCTAAACGACTGGACCAATTCTGATGAAATTTTTTGTGTGTGTTCGTGGAGATTCGAGAATGGTTTAGATTCACAATTTTGTCCGCTGGACAATGTTTTTTTTAATTAATTAGTAGTTGTTGATTTTGGAATGTTTTACATTTGAATAATAATTTTCATCAAAATGGTCCAGAATGTTTTAGCTTATTAAAAAAAGTTTGAAATTTTCAAATTAAAGACGTATAGACAGGACAACGTCTGTCGGATCCGCTAGTTTATTTATAAATACCGAGCATCGTTGAATTTTCTATTTTCTATATCAGAGTCCTCTAGTGTCCAGTTTGAGAGCATTAAAAATTATACATTTTAGTACATCTACTGACAGATAGATGGCGCTATAACCAATCAAGTTTCAATGTTTTAAAGCATTTTATATCCATATCTTTACAATAAAACTCAAATATTTAATTGCATTATATAATTTTTGTATAGTTAATTATAATTATGAATTATAGTATGAAAGGACATATTTTCCAAGAAATTCATAAACTTTTTTCGTAGTTTCTATGCAATAACAGATGGTGCTTTTTACAGCGTCATGGAGTCGGGAGGGTCAAAATTCGGATCCTAAGCATGTAAATGTGGTGTATGAGCCATATGGCGGACCACAGACTATAAGCACACCTTATGGACATTATATGAAGATTGAACCAGCTAATCAACAGCAATAACTCAACAAATATATTATAGTGAAAAAGCTGGCTTAGCTTTGTAGGACAGATTTAAAGAAATCCATTTTACTTCAGTTTAGTTAAATATTAATTCTGAATTTAAGTAAAATATGAGAAATTGGTGTTCGGTACGTTGTCTTAAAGAGTGCCAAAAATATGCCGGACTCGAGTTCACGTTCAATTGACTTTAAAGTATAGAAAACTTGTATTCTGAGTCAGGTTTTAATGAATTATACCGATTGGTAAATAGTACTAAAGTTACCAAATATACACAAAAAAACAAGTATTATAATTATTTAATTATGTTTAATATATGTAATGAAGTGAATAATAGAATAATCTTGCTTATGCTTCTTAAGATAAGAAAGGAAACAAACAAATGTAATAAAATTTTATTTTTAAGTATTATTTATACTTACTGTTGAAAGTTCATTTTACCATTAATTTCTTCAGACGCACATTTTAGCTGCTTATTTTGTGATTTTAGGGAAAAAATCTTAATTGTCCAGTTTGTAATAATATATTCTGAATAATTTATTTTTTTCCTTCAATATACTTCAGGGAAAGGAATATGTTAATCTTATGTTAATTTATTTATTTCTAATGTTAGTATGTTATTTATATAGTGTGATGAAAATAAAACAAATTATTATTTCTTTTCTTTTATTTACCCTTTACCTCGTTATATCTATTATAACAGCAACCTGCAACAGTACTTAGCAACTTTGGAACGATTAGTATCTGTGCATCAGAGATTATCAGCCAATCACAAAAAGTCTCAGTTGCTACACACACACATAGTTAGTTCTCTAATTCCTAGTTGGTACAGTTTTTAAAAAGTTCTGGCCATTTATATTCAGAAATAATTTTTTTAGAGCGTAGAATGCTCTGCCAGCTTCCTGATCACAGCAAAACAAAACTCTCAGCCGAACAAGTCTTTCGATGCCCACATCAATGATGTTTTGTATCGCGCAATCTTGCCTGCGACATATTAGCTACGGATATTGAAATAAATTTTAGAAATAATGTTCAGGTGCATTTGCCTTTTCGTAAAAACAGCTAGACGTACCAATTTTTCTTTCAAAAGGCATCGGCAAGCTAGAGGAAAATTTCTTCAACATCGACACCTTAATCCTTAGATATAGAAATGTGACCTCACATTCAGAGTCCGAACTAAGTGCCACTTCCCTAGGTCAAAAACATGTTTAAAGTATCAACATTAAGCTCGCCTCTACCACAAACTTTTGATTATATTCAATAGACGATCAATCCGTGAGAATTAATGAAAGTGACGTCATAATTAATTCAGCCGGTTTTCCTTGGATTATAACCTTGTGTAATACATTTTTTATACGACTAGACGGTCAAAGTGTCCTGATAGCGCCACGTTCCTCAAGATTATGATAGACGTAACTGGCCTCTCCAAATAATAGTAACAGTGAGCAACTCGCCATCATAGATATACCTACATAATAGATATAATATTGATATATTCTACATAATTGAGCCATAACTTTATAATGAGCTTTATATTAGTTTAAGCAATTTACTAGCACTGTAGAAAATTAAGTCAACATAGTATTAGCCATGATTTTGGTATAGACTGAATGTCCCCTACATGAGACAGAGGTCGTCCATAGTGAGTCTCCGCGGTCGGTCTTGTTTCACCTCGCTCAAGTCTTTCCGGCTCTCTTTCCCTCATCTGCAAAGACAGCCTCACTGCCACTATCCTTGGAGGCTCGAATCCAGCGCCTGTTTGGGGATATAATTGGAATCTCTTCGGAGTGTTATAATTATTGTATAGGAATAATTGGAATTCATATTATATTGCAGTCTCTTTAATAAACTTTATAGCTTATAGCCCAGTCATATTAGGTAAGAAAAGGGGTCAACCTCGGAATGAAAGATAATAAGCTGCAAATTGGTATGAACCTTTGTTTTGTCATTCTAAATGTTGTCTCAAAAGTCACAATCGTTATCGTGTCCGCGTCTTAAGATATTCAAGGACAAAGGTCACAAAAATCGGTTTTTCGCGAATATCTGGCTTCCTATCGGTTGAATGAGATTTGCATTTATTATAAAAGTTGTAGGCTATAAAATTCCCTACAACTTTTGTTTAAACTTTTTTTTCATACGACCAACCGTTTTGAAGGTAGAGCGCGAAGTGCACATCGTACGTGCATATACGGCCTAATGCAAGGTTAAGCGTGAGTTATGGTTATCAGTACGTTATAAAGTCAATTATTTACTTGGAAATTATAATTATTAAACAATGCCTATTATTTATGTACTAACTATTAATTATTTATATTTAATTAAAGTAAGTAACTTGATTATTTATATATAATTATTCATATTTAACTATTTAAGTATAAAATATTATTAATTCTGCCCAAAACAAACATTATTAGAAAATGGAGTGCGCATCTTGTTGGCATTATATAATGCTCCAAAATCTGAGGACAACATTGATCATTTCCGCTACACGCAATTCATCAAATTTACAAAACTAAATAAACCTGTACAACTGTCAACACTTCCACCAACAAGTGTAGCAGCTCATCAACACATAAAACGTGTCTACTACCAGATTCAAACGTGGTTAGGGAAGGACTTAGAACCTCAAGAATGGGGCTGGATGCTTGAAAATGAAATCCTGGAGCCCATACGAACGTTATTACCTCCAGCACCAGCCGAACTACTAAACGTAATATTTTGCAATTGCAAAAATGGTTGTGGTTCCCGCTGTGGATGCAGAAAATCAGCGCTACAATGTTTTTTAGCTTGTGGCCAGTGCAACGGACAAGCTTGCCTCAACGCTTCACTGTATCCAGGTAATCCCGATGAAGAAAATACATATGATCCCGATATTCTGGAAGGTTTGGAGATGAACATGACAGATAATGAGGATGATGACAATGAATCGAACATTTTTGAGCGACAAGAAGAAGAAGAAGACGAAGAAGAAGATGATAATTAGCTTCCATTTCCAATTTCATTACAATTAAAATCAACAAAGATACTTTTGATATTTGAACTCACATTTTGATAAATGTATATTATGCCGTATTTAATAATAAATAAAAATATGTGTAAAATATATACTCTTACTATCATTTTAACTTAAAATAAAACTAAAATATATAATCCAGAATTAATAATATTTTATACTTAAATAGTTAAATATGAATAATTATATATAAATAATCAAGTTACTTACTTTAATTAAATATAAATAATTAATAGTTAGTACATAAATAATAGGCATTGTTTAATAATTATAATTTCCAAGTAAATAATTGACTTTATAACGTACTGATAACCATAACTCACGCTTGACCTTGCATTAGGCCGTATATGACTGTACGATGTGCACTTCGCGCTCTACCTTCAAAACGGTTGGTCGTATGAAAAAAAAGTTTAAACAAAAGTTGTAGGGAATTTTATAGCCTACAGCTTTTATAATAAATGCAAATCTCATTTAACCGATAGGAAGCCAGATATTCGCGAAAAACCGATTTTTGTGACCTTTGACCTTGAATATCTTGAGACGCGGACACGATAACGATGGTGACTTTTGAGACAACATTTAGAATGACAAAACAAAGGTTCATACCAATTTGCAGCTTATTATCTTTCATTCCGAGGTGAAAGTCCTAATATGACTGGGCTATTAAGGCCCATTGAGTCTCAAAATTGTTTAAAATAGATAAAGTATTTAAGTTACTGCAAAACCGAAAAACGCGTTTGGTTGACGTCAATAGACACAAATCGAAAATCTAATTAATCTGGGTTAAGTGTTTGCTTATTCGAAAACCAATAAACGCTATATAATCTAATTAGCACTGTATCACATATCCCGGATAAGCACAATGGCACAGCTGCAGAACAGACTGAAAATTATAAATGGTTAAAAAAAATGGAAAATTATAATAGGTATTTCCTCCAACTCTGATTTTGTCAACTGCGGTGTAGATTCCTGGTGCCTGGTAAATAGGTTGATTATTGGGCCCAAATTTTGAAATTGATTTCAGTTTTCTATTTATCTATTGTTTATTATTATTACAATGTAGGTTAGAATATTGTAAATAGTATATATTTTGTATTTGGTTTCACATTTCCAATTCCACCCCGAATGTCTTTACACCAGAACGTACAATTTACGTACACTGATAAAAAAGACATCAGAGATACTGAAAGAACTTAAATATCTGCACTAAGAGAACACGTCTGGAAATTAAAATAAAATACCTAACTTAGATTTTAGTAGGATCTCAAACAGGTTTTGAACAAGTGTACAAATTACCGAATTTATAATCAAATCGGTTTGACTTTTAAATACCAAATGTGACTTTAAGTATAACCTCTATTTTGCTTTCTAAATATTTAAATATACAGTGTGTTGTAAGAAACATACTAATTATAGTCAGGAACGGGTTTGTTATCTAAAACTGCTAAAACCCGGTTAAAAACTATCTATACTATGCCCTGGCAGTCAAAAGACATATGTCGTATATCGAAAATGGTAATTCTGCGTCAGGGGTGACTTTGGTGCAATTTCAGAGCTCCATTGATTGAGAGGGACTCCTTAAAATCCTATAAAAATAAATTCAAGTATTTTTTAATAGGTTAGTTTAGTGTCACTCTCAGAAAATTGTTACGCTCTTGAAAGACGAAGTCGAATTGGTTCGGATTTTCAAATACCATATAGTCCAAAACAAAACAAGCTTGTAATAAGTATAAATTAAGTAGAATTAAGTCTATTTAATAAGAAGTGTTTATAACGATTAGACATTAACCTTATACGGCCCGACCTAACGCCAACTCTGATCTCAGGTAAAATTATTTAGAATAAAAACAAGTTATGACGTCATACGACCTAGACAACCTTGCGTATGCGTTCTTATGTATACGTTTATTTTAAAACGAACTAAGTTTCTTTGAGTATTATAAAACTTCATATCAGTGAATAATTCCTATATACAATTAGTAATTCATAAAAAGTTTACATTATTCTACTATTGTATATTTTTAATTATATATCCTATACAATCTTAGTTAACATATGAATATAATTTTAATAATAATAATCGTGTTATATGTTTAAAATATCAAATTCTATAAACTCGGGGCCTTCTCAATTCAGCCTTATTATTCTATATAAATTCAACATAAGATCCATAACATATAAGTATATTTCAAGTATTCATGACAAAAGATTGATGTATAATAATAATAAATAACACATCAGATATATTATACATTAATACATCTATAATCATCATTCAGAGATGAAATCCATGAGAAAAAGTTTCTTTGGGTTTTTCTTGACAAGTAGATCCGAGTTACACTCGATGTTACTGTGGGTCCCTGCTCTGCTCTTCTCTGCTTGATTTTTTTCTTCATCTGAGTAGTTAATCAACAGCTCACAAAAGTGTAAATTACGTATTTTTAGGTCTTCATCTTCAGGGTTGAACAAGTGAACAAAACGTAACCTCTATCAGGCTATGTCTGATACATCGTAAGATACAGACAAAGCCAAGGAGAGGCTAGGTCAACGTTCTACTCTTCTAATCTTCTTTCTTCATTCTTCTTTTCATTAGTGTCAAATCAAATCAAATAAAAAATAATTTACTCATATAGGTAACATAATGTAAACTTATGAACATCAAAAAAAAGAAATATACATTAAATGCTTCTAATTTTAGATTTACTGCCAGTTCTCAAATCAAGGGCGTAGAACGGAAGAGAAGAACTGGCAATAAACTCTCCGCTTTTTAATCGTGTAGGTACATTACATTTCGTTGAATTTCACAACCTTTACATAATATGTTCAAGAATATATTTCAATATGTGAATACAAGCATTCTTTATTTATTGAAACCGAAAATAAATTTTGTTGATTTGATAAAATTATTACTAAAATGTTTTTGAGTAAAAGATATAAACGCGCCCGCACCTATTTAAATTTACAAAAAAATCGTGTGATTTTTTTTTAATCCTTGTGTCATACGTCACTTGAGACTCGACATAATCAATTTACATAAAAGAAACGATAAGAGAAGTTTTATACCATCTTGTCTATGTATATATGGCACAATTTCTGATCATATGTAGCAACCCAACACTTAATCCTCTTTCTCAACCAAGGTGATCTTGCCCAATAGAAGCCAAAATAAATATTTCTTGTCACATGCAGATATCAAAAAACACGCGACTGGAATGACAAAAACGCTAAAGCAGTAACTTGTAAACCTTGAACAAAGTAAAAGGATTAACCAGTATACGTGAAATCCAATTACGTATATGTTATACGAAATGTGAGCTCACAATAAATTGGTTTATTATTAAATTATGCAAATTCTAACATTTAGAGGCAGACGATATTCTTAATTCAGTGATTTGTTAATCTTTCGAAGTATTATGAAAATTTTGAGGCCACTACTCAAGGGTGATGATATGTACTAGTGATCAAAGCTTGGTAGGCGTTAAATTGGTATAAAATGCCTTCAACAGTAACTGATGGAAGTTCGATGATGATGATGATCAATTCGACGTATAATATTATTAATAATTTGATAAAGTATGCAAATACAGGGGTCTAGGCTCCGAATATGATTGTCCCATTCGGTGTCGGGACCCTTGGTTCGTTGGATCCTAGCTTTTTAAGGAAATAGTACCTGATGGTAATCGACATCACAGGAGACGAAAAGCCTGTGAGCTATCTCGTACAAAAACCAATTGTCTGCTTCTTTATAGAGTCAGTAGTGTTAATGAACACTTTATTTAAAATATACTTTTTAGTTAATTAGGTTAGACTTGAATTATTTATTAGTCTTAAGGCAAGATCATAATGTTCATAATATCATTGAATCCATGTGTATCAAAAAAGATCCTACTAGTAAAATGTCGATTGCAGATTGGTCCACAATTGGTTAGTGTTAAAGACTCGATAAATGTTTTAAACCCTTAGGCCCTGTTTCACAATGTCCGGATAAGTTCCAAATAAGCTATTTATTACTTATTGGTAGGATAAATAGTATTTTTGCGTTTCACGACTGTCAGATAGTGCTATACGTCATGAAATTCGAAGTATCTTATTTGGAACTTTTATCTTTCGAATAATTTATGTGTTGCATAGCTATTTGGCACTTTATCCATACATTGTGAAACAGGCTCTTAGTTTCGAACCAGCAATTCCGATTACCAACAAACTTCCAGCTCTGTAATAAATTTTTACACGAAGCAAACATCACTCAATTATAAAATCAAGATGAGGACATGTAAACATGAGTCATACACGGATCTATTGTTAACATAGTTTTGCTATTACTTCACAAGTTCTGTTCTTTAGTCTTAATAGCGTTTCTGTGTATCTGCTAATTTTACGTTTTTGGAAGGGGTCAAGATTCAAATCCCGAAGATCTCTGCTATATTGATTAAGCAATAATTCCAAAAATGTAGATATTATTAGTTGGTCAATTCATTAACCAAAATAAGTGACGTCTAACCTTCTTAGATCTGGGCTGGAAGTTTAGAGGAGAGTCAACATTCTGAAACTGATGATAACATGCAAATGTCATATTCATAAACACGCTCCGTAAGTTTTGGTTTTGTTTTGTAATTTTCACTCTCATCTTCAATCTGATATGAAATAAACGTGACGAAAAAGTATACAAAAAAAAGTGTGTTTATGGATATGATCTATGAATGTAGATAAGAAAGAAGGATATCCTGAAAGTTTCATGAAACTGGTAAAATTTAGTTTAGCAAACCCTGAATTCTAATTTCAATTATACTTGGGAGCTTATCAATCTCTCTTGGGACTTTAATAAAATGAACATATTATAGCAGCCTCCATGTTATTTATTGATATGGGTAGGTTTCCTGAAAGAGATGCAACTAGAACTGACTGATGGAATAGATTTTTGCGTAATCTGATAATTCATGACATTTAGAATTTAGAGTATTTAAATGATGGAAACTTCATTACCCAATTATAGTAGGAAGTGAAAAAAAAGTAATAATAATTCTTCGTTCACTTTTTCACACACGTTCAAACTTCCACAGACAAATAGGTGATTAGAAGATGTGAGACACATAGGTCTTTGATATTTCAGTTTGAGGCAGTCACAGACAGCCTTTGCCTTAACAGTAGTAAGTAAGTGCCATGATGGCATAAAGTTAAAACTGTAGACATAAAAAAGTGCCACGATGCCCACACGCAATGAGGGTAGCACGATAAAGCCACTAGACCAACGTGTGAAAAAATTCCTCACCCACACGCGTTTTACCGTCTGAAGGTTATTTAGAAGATAAAGATACAATAACTTGTTTGAATTTGTAAATTTTATTGCTAGCTTATTTATTTAGTTTTTAGTACATACAAAATAATTTTGTCTAATTACAGAAATGATATTTGATAAAAATACTGTACCTTAACAATGCTTAGGAGTTAAGAGTGGGAACGTGGGAATATAGTGCTTACGTAACGTATAGCCTTTACGATAGCAATGTAATCGTATACGATAATTTTATATGCTCAAATTTATTTATTTCTAATGCGAGTTGTATACTACGTAGTCTATTATACCGATGCGTGTTCCTGCATAGAGAATAGAGAGAGTTCTTGTAATCTATCGTCGCTTTTCTATTATGATGGCTACTAGATATACCATATGCTTCTAAAGTCTCAGAATATTAAATGCAAACCAGTGATAAACGCGTTTAATCAAATTTTTTTACTTAAACTTATTTCTTTCACTTTCATATTATATTCCGATTAAAAAGTTTCTAATGGTGTGTTTCTAAAGTTTTACTGTCCACCAGGATGACAAGTTTGCATTTTACGTGTTCCACGCTTTAATATTTCTGTTCAACTGTACGAGCCCTTATAGCTGTTTGTACAAACCGACTAATTCTTACAAAATAAATTAGTCTAATTGCGCCGTAAATAAATGTTTTCTCCTCTCTATCTCATCTATAGCTTCTTATAGTGCCATCTCTTATAAGGTTGACAATTATCCGATAGGAAACATCGATCTTGTATTCTTTTCTTTTGTGGTGGTTATGTCTCTACTGTCCACACCCACCCACTAAAACCCCACGATGCCAAAAACCGCCCGACTCAGGACACGGCAACAGCGTAGCCTTGTCTGTATCCCACCATGCGGACAATTTTTTCCTGGTGTACCTGGAATACCAGTGGGAAGGGTACTGGAAAGAGAGCGATGGACTTGTTATGTTTCGGAACTTAGGAGAACTTACTACATTTCTTACTAATTATATAACTAAGAAAAGTAACTACACAATTTATCGTCCCATTTCTTGATGCCGTTTGACAAAACACGTGTTAGCTTCCAAATGCATTGCGATGAACTAAATCTTTACTGAATGCTTTAATGAACGTCTCTGAGGTTGTTAATATCAATCGTAATAACCTTAAGCTAGTCAAAGCTAAATCTTAATAACGCCATTTAACTCGTTTAAACGATGTTGCCATTCGGATTTAGATCGTACTCGTAGGAATACTTGTTTTATTGATGTCGTTAAAATTTTAATTTAACATGCCTTATACGCGTTTTCGGTGCCTACTAAAGAAAAATAGAAATAATTGTCGTATTTATTCGTAAATATCTGGCCTTTAATTATAAAAAGGCTTTAATGTTGCTAACTTCAATCAGTTTTTTTTATACCATTGGTCATAGTCCTTAGATTTATTAGGAAAATTACTATCTTTTAATTTGATACTAAAAGATAATTTCTAATTTTAGTAATTATGTGTTTTAATATATTAAATAAATACATTATTAATAATATATAATTTCATTAAATATAAATAAAATATAAAAACGTGTAAAGCATTTAAGCTTTAAACAGGACAAAACTGTGAAACTAGTTTTGGTGTAGATTATTGAATAAATGTTACGTAAGATTAAGCAAAAACGTGACGTAAATACTCTTTAGAAAAATCTCTTTTTAAAATTTGCCCCTATATTATTATAACTCTTTGCTAACACTTTCAATGTGACTCACCCATGCCTTATTCCAAAATTTAAAATTTAACAGCCAACACGTCGTAGTTTCACAGACACAGAAATGAAACTGACTTGAATTAACTATATTCATTCACGTCACAAGATCTAAAATCAATATAACGTCCTTAAAACACTATGAATCGATTAAAATTATACAGAAACTGGTCGAATTATGTTAGATGGCGCCATTTTTGTTCCCGCGCGCGGGCAGAAAGACGTTATACGTTCGCGGATTTAAAAATAATATAAAAAAGGAAAAAAGCGCGCGGATCGGTATGCTATGTTCTATGGACGGCGAGTCCAAGGAGGTTTTATTCTACGGGTTCCGGATAGTTTAAGTATAATAATTTAGAATGTACGGGACACAATAATGTTGAATTCACATTAGAATTAAATGTTAACCTTTGGTTTATCTTAACTCATATCATTTTGAAATAGGTTTTTATCAATGTCTTTATTTTAACTTATAATTTTATGTTCAAAAATTATAATATTAATAATAAATTATATTAATAATATTATAATTTTTATGTACATTGAATGTTAGAAACAGAAAGGCGAGTTGCTTATATTTTTGTCTACGGTTTAGAAAAATAACGTACGGAATCCCAAGTCCCTTCTCAGAAATGTCATTGTTCAAGGTTACTTACGACATACAAATGTCAAATGCAAATATTCTAACACATGATCACACAGTGATATTAACGTCTGCGATTTATGCTCGGTTCCTTTATGTTAATGACGGATAACGAATAGTTTGTTGCCATGGAAACGGCTGGGTATTTTGGAATTCTGGACTCCGTGAGGTAAAATTTCGAAACAGGCTGCTATGTGGCTTTTAATTACTTCTGTGCCTTAGTAATGCAATGGGTTTATCTGATGAATATCCTGAATTCGATTTCTGAAAAAAATGTTCAATTTGTACTTTTATCTAGGGAAAAGGACGCAGAAATAGAAGTATCTTAGTAACTTCCCATTACAATAAATCAGCCTTTTGAGGTCTGGGCCTCAGATTTATGTATCTATTTAATGATTTGTCAATCTAATAGCTAAATAGGTGATCAGCCGTGCCTGACACACACCGACTAAGGCAAGCCGGTTTCCTCACGATGCGAATGTTAAATGCGCTCATAGACAGTCCATTGTTGCACAGCCGGCGATCAAATCTACGATCTGAGAGATGAGCGTGCACGCTGAACCCACTAGGCCAACAATGCTCTTAATGGACTAAATGGAAGTTAAAAATAACATATTTTGTATTAAAACTATTAACATATATAATAGTTAAATTCTAGCTTCCAAATTTTTCTTAAATCAGAAAAACTTAGAACGCCGAGGTCAAATTACACAATTAACTTGGCTAATTACTTATTCAGTTAAAATTTAACTCGAAGGTTGTCTATGATTTATTATACCTACAATAAAGCAAAGGTTAAAAATAATTATTTTTCCAAACACTTTATTTTTTTTAGGTATTCTGTAATTGTCTATGGTATAAGTGATATTAAAAACAAGAGCAGCAAGCCGCAACCATGAGATCGTGTGTTCGAATCACGGCTGTATGGATTTTTCTTTAGATTTGGAAGAAGGAAATCTGAGCACTGCACCATTGTCATTGGTCATTATTTGATGGAAGATACGGGAGTCGACCTGCGCCATATGGACCAATAAACTTCATTGGACTAGCATGATAACCGACGATTCAAAATTGTTAACAGCCAACCGTTAGTTATAAAATTGCAAAACATGGAAAAAGGTGCAGCGAACCGAAAAGAGGTATTTGGGATGTGGTGTTGACGTCGAATGCTGAGAAGGCTTACTATAAAGTTAGCGATTATCTAGTTGATAAAAGGGCCTGGTACTAGTGCGATAATTTTTTTAAATAAGTGCTTTGTTTTTTGTTTTTGTTCACGAGTATGACGTATGGCCAGCCATCGACCCCTCGCCATATTTTAGGGAGAGAGACAACCCTACGATTGTAATGGTATATAGGAACTACCGAGGAACTACAGGAAGCACCTCAGTAGTGGAGATTACACTACTGAGGTGCTTCCTGCCGCGTGAAATCTAGGATGAAAAACCAATAGGTCAATTCTGAAACCAAACTAAAACGTAAATTGTTGGTGATTTCCATAATGGATAATTAAGGTTTTAGCGGCACTATTTTTCTAATGTATTGAATATTATCATAAAGGTGATTGTAATGTCTTTAATGAGAAAATATCCTATCAAATCCATCACAATTATAAGTATTGATACAAAAGTCCGTTTTAGAATTTTATTCTTACTTTTGCTTACGCCGGAAAGACACAAACACTGGGTTGAGGTAGCCATACGATACCTACATTAAGTTGAAGAATACGAGTTCGACCCGTTCAAAGTATGTTTTTTAATAATGTGATATTTTATCACTATAAATAATATAAAAACATTCTATAATGATACGACTTATATATGTAACTTCTGAGTAAAATTCTTTTTAACACCAACTTGCATTACATAACATAATTTTGCAAAGAAATTATTATTATTATTATTTAGTACTAAAACAAATGATAGTGTTGTCGAAAAGAGCCAATCAAAAGGTCATTTCATTATACTTCTGTTGTATTCTGTACCTACTAATTAAATTACTCTAAAATAAAGACTACTACCACAATACACCACGTTAGTAGTTTCGACTATACATTACTTACACGCTAATTCTATTGTGTTCGGAAGTAACCCTGTAGCTGTTCAGCTGCCATATTCTTTTTCGTGGCAATGGAATGCAAGGCTTGGCCAGTCACGAAATGGCACAGATGATAATTTTAATATATTATTGCTTAGAAATTCAGGGCCGGATTGATAGGATTATTAGGAGATATTCTGTGAGTAAGTAAATTTGTCGCATTATACAATCGGCTCCAACAACTTACTAGAATGACCCTGACGATAACAAACTCTTCGTTCGCTAGGTATAACAGTCAATGATGAAACTGGTCGAGAAACCTGGGAGGTACACAATCCTTCCACAACACTAAAACGGACATAGTAACATTGTTATGCCAGCTATATGGAAGCAACGAAACTTTAAATACTATAAATCATTGGTAGGCAGATAATAATATAAAAAAGGGCTGCTAGATTTATAAATTGACATACAGTTTGTTGAAATATTTGAAGTTGTTTAAGTCAAAATCGAAGTTAAAATAAACATACTTACTCATATTTTTTTATTGATCTCAACATAGTCTATCAGGACATACTATGTCCTGTTAGACTATGTTCAGATCAATCAGACAGATCTGTGGCCGATACCAACCATTTTCTGAAAAGGGGCTTTATTTGCTTTAAAGCCTTGGCGGCTTCCGCCGGGCCCGGCCGACAACTACTAAATATAAAACTTATGCCCAAAATGCCTGAATACCTCTCTGTGTAGAATATTAAGAGTCTAGACTTTGAAACCAAAGGTCAGTTGTAAGCTTAGGTCATTCCGCGTGGGCTGACTGCCTACGAATTTTAAGCTTTTATTATCTTGTTTCATTAAATTTAGAATGGAAATAATTTAGAAGAGTCGAGTTGACAATTTAAAAAGGGTTTATAATATATATTAGTCGAAATAATAGTTTAGTGGGTGCTTAAAAGAGATCGCTCAAAAGCGATAAGACCGCCAATATAAATCTTTCTTATTTAATTGTTTTCTTATTTAATTGTGCCATTTCTGTAACAACGAAATGTTAAAAAATAATTATTATTTTACAATAAGTCTTTTAATTTGTAGGGTGCCAGACCCCCGCGTTGGGGCAACTTATTTAACACGCACATACACTATGTTCGGTTCGGTTCGGAAGGTAGATGGACTACTACCCACTAAAATCAAGACAGTACCCATCCATAGCGATAGATGGCGCCATTAGTTTTTAGACGGTAGGGATCCAGTTACCCTTGATCCCTGAATATGACGGGAGCGTCTGCTGCGTTTATGTAGCCCAACTTAAAGGAGCCTATACTACTACTACTAACTTCCACCCACTGTCCTGGAGAGGCATCCGACCTAAGCAATAGTAAAAATAAAATGTTGCGACGGACTTTTGGAGAATACATATTATAATTGTTTGGTTTTTTAAAATACAAACAAATCTAGTATATGAACACATTAAGCGAGCTAATAAATTAATTCTCTAATACATACTAATAAAAATACCAACAGAATTTATTTATTCATTAAGGAAACTAAACAGATACACCTCGATACAGTAGAAAAGTTTAGAATACAGCGAGAAAATGCTGACAGCGTCAAAGGCTTTTAAATTTGTATAGTTTTATATTTAATTCTAGGACTTTTTGAAGTAAATTAGAGACAAATTAATGTAAGATTTTGTTTGTTACTGGAATCTCAGCCGTACGTCTATATAAAACGATGGCATTTCGTCCCATCCGGTCCGGATGCCGATTTAAATGGGTATAAAATTAAAATATTCTCTCATGAGAAATTTACAAATATGTGGGGTAAATAATTTATTTGTTTTCATTATTTGTTTTCAATAGATAGCATTTTATAAAAAAAGTAGTGCGTTTTTACGAGTACCAATAGAACAACATGTACAGTCCAACATGAGGCATTACATATATATATGATGAAAATAGCGGTAATAGACAATATAATACAGATACCGAAAAACTATTTTTTTAAACAACAGATCACCATATAAATAATTTAAAAAAATATAACAAATTTTAAAAGATCCCGTGGCATTTTATTCCCGTACTGCAAAACTCATTCCTTGCATGAAAGGTATCAGTTCTGGGGTCACCGGTACTATCTATTATTACACGCCTCAGTGCCTCTACTCCAAAGGGAAAAAAATCAAAGTTGGAGGAAAGACTGTTATATTCTTTTAACCGTGTATTATTTTCTACTTGCTCGGCGGCCGCGCCAGGTTTTGTTTTCATATAAGGAAAGTGAGACGGGACTAAAGCTGGATGCTTGTCATAGCCATAGCAAAGCTTACCATCCTCCATGGGATCAAAGCAGATGAAAGAAACGCCGTAATTTTTGTGTGTTAATTATCACTGCTTTAAGTAATATGAGCAAATTTAAGAGCGATATTTTAGCTTAGCTTTTATTGAGGAATGTTCAAAGTGTTTAACAGTTTTAACGACTGACTTATGTATGTGGTGTGTATTTTTAGATGTGTGTGTATGTGGTATATATTGGATATTTTAAGGCAAATATGAGCTAGATTAAGCATACTTTGTCAGCTGAGTGACCTTAGGCATTACGCATCTATACGGATGCAGAGTGTAAGAGCTGGTGTAAATTTTATCCTTGTGCCTTTTTGAAATTTTTTGAATGGATGACACGGGAGTAAGAGAGGTTTGGTTCCTCATTTTCTTGTAATATATTCTTCATATTTCTATTTAGACAAGTTTATTTTTATTTTTGGATGGGACCCATACATATTCAGACATGCAATCAGTAGATCTGTGTGTGTCACTGTGGCTGAGAGGACTGACAAAATGTCCATGGAGAAATGGAGGGGTAAAATGCTTAGCGACTCCTGCCAGTCCCGGGCGACAACTACTCTGAAAAAACCTCATGATATTTGTTGGTGAATCTGAGCCCGATGTCCAGGGGACACGGGGTACTTTTCATAGGCTATTTATCTTAGTGACATATTTGACAATTTTATGGCAGACTTTTTGGAGCTGCGATCTGTGCTCAAGGAACATACCCTCATGCATGAGTCTTGGGTCTAGAGTTCCAGAACCCACTAGGCTCTTTCGAAACTCGGATATTCTATTTTTTGGTTTAAGACGATTCGGTAATCTTACAATGCTTCTTTTTACTATACCTGCAAGTGGCCATTGCGCACATAAAAATAAACATTAAGAAAGCAGATCGCTGAACGTGGAATTACGCTTAGAGAAGACCTAAGCTTAGATTCATGGGTTAACTTTGAAATACCACTTTACTAAATATTGTGATGAATTCTCACAATTACGATTCTCAGTGGGTAAAAATAACTCTCGCTGTTACAATAATTATATAGGTATATTTCCAACACTTTTAAACCTTAAATATCCACACACCTTACAATTGAACAACCGTCTTCGTCAAGCGGATCGATCCGAATGCCTTTTTTTTGATCGTATCAAGACGACTCGTCATTCTGTTCGTAACTGTCGGTATCGAATCAATCAACTTACTTACATCGAGTAAAACATATTTAACAAATACAATCATTAAATAATCTATACTCTAAATTATTATATTATATTAATTTTAAACATAATAAAATTGTAAAATAATAACATATCATCATAAATTCGTTAAATCGTGAATCAAGTACAATCCTCAAATAAAGTAGCTTGTAACTTGAATATAACTATTAATTAAAAATAAACGTGATTTAAATAATAAATTTGTAAAATAATAATAAGTAATCATAAATTCATTACATTATCTAGGTTATAGAACTTTGGAAAGGTGCGGGAGCGAACTTATCTCTGAGTATTGGTGCTCGCTCTTATACTATTTACAACGGCCAGCGGCCGCGGAGGCGTACAATGATGTCACTCTAACGGATTTCAAAACCTGTTACCTTCAAAAACCTTCGAATTTTCAGGTTCTAACTCAAATATTTTTATTTTGGGTTTATTTTTTCTGTAACTTCGCACGTATGAAATAAAATTAATGGCGGTAATATTTATATATAAGTAAATTAATCTAAGCAATGATAATAAATACCTATCTTCTCACCAGTAATATTGTAAAACAATGAAAGTTGAGATAATGTCAAACTCCACCGGTTAAAAGGTGTCATCTTTGATTGAAAATTATAACATTTTGTTTAATATATTGCCATCTTGCAGCAAGTAGCTAAATGAAAAAAGGTAGTTTTGATTGTGACAATAGATGTCTCTTACCCCAATATCAGTGAAGTTTGCAAAGCCGCGATGCGCATGTCAAAACTCAAATATGCAAAATGTCATTCTATCTTTATTTCATTCACATTTCACTTAATTTTATTTTGTGAAACCATGAAAACGTTTTGATTTTGTGGAAATTGCAAAGAAACCTTAAACTTTGTAGCCGGGGGCATGTGTGTGCCTCTGCCGCGGACTAAAACCATTCAGTTTTAAAAAAGTCTTGGTTGTGTTTTGGTTTTAAATTTCTTAAACAAAAAAATTCTGAGGTTTTCCTTAAATTTTTCCCAAATTGTGTTCATAATGGAATTTTACTGTTTTTTCTTTCAAAGTGTAGCATTGACATAATGTGACTCGATTTTCTGTGGTGTTTGGTAGTTAGTTTTCTATTTTGGACACAAATTTGGTCTAAAATTATACCTGAGTGCTATATCGTCAGAAAGGCGCTCAAATTGCGTAAGTACTCTTTTATTATTTATAAATTATTTTAAAGTTCAGTCTAATTAAATATTGATAGCATTATCAGCTTTCGTATTTTATAAGTTTAAATATATTCTAAAATAATTGAAATAAATTGTTTGTACTCACAACTGGTAAATAGCGACGAAATTTTGTTTGGTGGTAGATATAATTACAATACCTACATTATGCACACAATTTTATTTGCATTGGTTTTCCTAAAATCTACTTTAGTTTTTTTTAATAAAACTTAAATTATTTATATATTGGTAAAGTTTTAGGTTTTTATTTTGAATTGTTACATTTCAGTGTGTTCATCAGTAAGTGTAATTTTATTACTAAACAAAATAGGATCTTTGTGCTACCATCATAGTTATCCATGACGTCTTATAGTAAAAATGTATTTATCAATTATCATTCAATAATAAACTAGCTAACTAAGCCATTCTCATTAGTTAGTTAATTAAAAAGGCATGAGCTCATTAGTTTAATTTATGCTTTTATCACATTTTTATATAGTACACTAATTTTACATACCTTTATACAGTTACATTTGAGAAAACAATGTGCAAAGTATTAGTAAAGTAATATTTTTGTTCAGAGCTGTAATGATGTACAATGTACAATGACTAAAAAAATTGTATGTAATATGTATTTTTTCATAGAAAATATGTTTGGTGGTATTTAGTTATGTACACATGACACACTGCCCAGTGGGTTTACTTCTCTACTGTATAATTATTTTTTTCTTCAGCTTCCACTGAAGGCTGATCAGAGTTGCTTTAAAAATTAGTGACAGAAATATGTCACCATTTGTCTGTCTTAGACGATCTTAGGACATAAGTGAGCACTTTTAAACAACATCCTACTGTAAACTTGTAATAAAACCATTAAAATCATATTAAGTTTATCCTTTCAAATGTGGCCATTATTCATGTTTAGTTGGAAGCTATAGGTAATAATGTCAAGGTCAAATCACTCACAATGGGGTTGATTGTGGGTTGATTCATACTTAGGTGAGAATTTAATGGACTATATTGTATATGAACGGTGATGTAAAACGGTAAACTAGTCTACAGTATGAGAGTAACTCATTGTTAGTGTTTTCTTAGATTTTAGTATTTCCTTTGTTGTTTTATACACACTCAACTATATCTTACTAAATATACTTTTATTATCTATATATAAACTAATTTTATTAACTAATTATAAAGTATTTTGAGTCTTTGATAAGACAAAAAAAGGAAAAACCATGAATTTGTGTGTTTTAGGTATCAAAAAAGGTAGGAATTTTAACAGGTTTAAGTATAAAGCTTTATAATATGCAGTTTTTCTATTTATATTACATATTAAGAAGTAAGTTTACAACAAGATTTAAAATATTTGCAATAAATAAGTGACCAAGTGTGTATTGGCTTCATTGCCAGCATACTACTCAGCCATGTATATAGTAATTGTAGGATGGTTAAAATAAAGAAAGATGAATAACAATGTGCTGAAAAAAGACAGTATTAAACACCAGTAAAATAAATTACTATGTCAAGGTTACATGACTTAATATAAGAATTTCAGAAACAACATTTATTTTCTTAGGGAACTTGTTCGAACAACCTGAACTTTGAAAAGTTACATTTAAATACATTTTTAGATTTAATAAACTATAATGATGGATGTAGTACTATAGTTACATATATAGATCTTTAGAATGCCTGAAGGGCTGTTATATTTATAACTAAAGTTTATTTTCGAATGTAGTCTATACTACCAATAATAATCTAAGTAACAAATTTTAATTGTTTAAGAATTTTTTTTTTTGAAGTAGTTTTTAGTTTAATCATTACAAACATGAATCTTACATCTCTATACTGGACTTCGAAATTATCTGATGGCGGCGGCTATAAATTCGTTTGTAAGTCGAATTTATAGTTTTTTTATAGCTGTTAGGTTTATCTAAAACGTTGTATGAATGGACGTACGTAAATGTTAATTTTAACGTGGGCTTGAAAGCGAATGTTATGCGCATAAGACGTCAATGATTTAAACACAGGAAAATTACAGCTACTTCCCGTAAAACAATTTGGATTTGTTTGATTATGACTTCTAGGGAATCGTTGAAGCTGATTTTTTTAGCGAATTTTCATGACACCTTTCCGAATCGGTAACCCGACTGGCTGGGGTGGGTACTAAAACGAGTGTGTTTGTGGGTAGTAGGGCTCTCCCAGCTATATAAACAAAATATTGTACTGATCTTTGTACGATATATCTCTATCGCGTAAGTAACGGCAATCTTGTATCTCATACATTACTATAACAATGATTTTGTTGTAATAGTAACAAATATATATTTAATATACTAGCTGCCCCACGAACTTCGTTTCTACTTAATGTGATTTGACTTAGCCTACCTTTTTAGTACATACCAACATGGATCATTTTCTGTGCTACAACAGAGACTGTTCGGTTTTCTGCAATTTTCTGAAATTTCTACGTGAACCTTAGATTGCACGTAATAAGTTTTTAATTGACGAATAAAAAACAGGGGTTAATTGTAGAGGGGTGAAAATTAAGGGTTGTATGTATTTATGTACTTATGTTATAAAAAAAATCGTCTCAAAAATAAAAATAAAATATCGGCCTGGACACTGGTGAGATTTCGTTAATGAGATTTTTTTATACGGCCCGCACAGTTTGTGCGTTGTAGCCCAAGGTTAAAAACTGTAAAAAAAAATTTAATTATCGGATGGAACGGAATTGAAGAACTGATTTTTTAAGTAGTAGTTTTAAATTCTTAGTACTATTTGTTGCTTTTAAATGTCAAATTTCAGTTTTTTAATTTTATTCTTTTGTTTGTTTTTGTTTTTTTTAATGAATCTTTGTCTTTTAATGCGCTTGCTTGTTTTCTGTTTTTTATACATAAATTGGTTATCTATGTAATCTGTTTTGGCTTTCTGTATTGTCTTAGTATTTTGTATTATAATATGAATAAGTATAAGCTGTTAGATTACTTATAATTAAATAAAAAATAAATATATATATATATATTTATATATATATATATATAAGGGTTGGGTGATGATGGATTGAGTTATCGATAAATTGTGTGCGATTGTCACGAATTATCTTCTTTCGTCTTAATTATGTTTATGGTTACGTCAGTGTTAATCACGAGCTATATTATCTATAATAATACAATAGATACAAACATTGAATTTAAAATAACATTTTATTTACAATTTCCGATTTAAATTTTTTCTACGTATAAGTCTTAAATTAATTAACACAATAGGAAAAACTGATTTAAAATAAGATGAACGGGATGATGATACGGGTCAGGAAGATTTTAGATTTAATTTGAAAACCAATATAATAGGCCCTCTGGACTTGTGCCATCGCTGGTACTGCATATTAGTAATGGCTGACGTCATTATAAATTGATATTCGTTGCATTGAGATGTTCCTGGCGCCAGTCAATGTCAGGGTTGAGCTAAAGGTGGGAATCGTGATTAGTATGTGGTTTGTTGGTATATATGTATATGTTTCTTGTAGAATGGGAATGAAGCAGGAATCAGCGGGTTTCGCGATGTATATATGAGTATTTCTTGGGTATAGTAAAAAATTCAAGATAATTTATCGACGTATATTGACATCCCTTAACAACAAAACAAATGACAGAAAAATTAGTGAAATTCTATCTATCGACATTTTGGTGGTGGGCAAAAGAAAATTTCCCACATTGTGTTTTGGCTGACATATTTTTGGTTGTACTTCTATATTTACCACTGGACTACAGAAACGAATGTTGGAAAAGTTGAATCTGTGTATACGTATGTCAGTGGTACATTACGGCGTAATTTTTTAAATAAATACATAATAGGGATCGTAGGATTTAGGATTTTATTGAATTTATATATTTAAGGCATTAATATGAGGTTATTAGTACCTATATCTTAATAAAAAAAATATACGTGCATTTTGTCACATACTAAGTGTAATGAAAGAGAGTCATTAGTTTTCCATTCCAAATCTAAATAAACCAAAACCGTTTTCAAAGTTCCGAGAGTGTCAATAGACAATTTAAAAGTTCTTTATTATTTAAATATTGAACACTAGCGTCCATGACCATTCATTACAAAATATATTTGTTATCTGTTTAGCCACTCTTATAATAATTTTACATTAAATTATATATACAATGTATAAATAATTTAATACTCATAGCTATCTTTAACTTTATGATACTATCGTCAGGTATATATCAATACTAAACGAATACTATTATTCGAACGCTGTCTCTGCAAGTATTGTTTACACTGTTTTCCGCTCGCAGCGTTTTTAACGTTTGTATTTGGTTTTTGAAAGATTTTTGTGACGGCTCTAGATAACACTAGATCGAATTAAATATAAATCTTTTTTTAGTAACTATCTATTGGTAAACTGTTTCAAAATCCTTTTGATAGTTCATTGTGTTTATATACTCTTTATTGCAATGCTGTTGAAGAGAATAAAAATGTTATTTGTTTTGCATGATATTGTTGGTTCATACATAAATGATAAAACCTTTTATAAATGTGACGAATACTAAAATGATCCTAATCCTTGGGATTGATTTACTCCAGTTCAAACAATTTGTATAAAAACTTGTCGATTGAAAAGAGTGGCGGAAAGTTTCTTGCCAGTTCTTCTTACCCGCTCTACGCCCTTGACTTGCGAACTGGTTGTAAAAGTAAATTTACAATTAGGTAATTTCATTTGTTTTTCTTGACGTTCATAAGTGTACATGTTTACCTATATGAATAAAGATAATTTTATTTGATTTGAATTTGAAACACATTGTCAAAGCGATGCATATAACCGCGGGTCGATTCATCTATTTTACTACCTGAAATAGCTTCAACAGAAAAGGTGATTATATCGATTTCTCAGGCTACCTTACTTCTAATTATAAATCCACTATAGTAGTTCGCAACTTCGGCGCTGTAGGATTAACAGAAAACATGGTTTTGATATTAGTTAGCGCGTCTACAATTCAACTGATACAAGATCTAATCTATATAAATGAATAAAATCGCAGAAAATGTCGCGAAGCTCAAAACTCGAGGATGGCCGGACTAATTCGAGTAGTATTGTAGTCTTTATGAATAGGAAACTTGGAAAAAATGGGCGAAAAAAAAACAGGTTATTTTTTTTTTCTGAACGTGAATTGTCTCTATATTTATGTCGCAGCGAACTAGATTAATTAGTCGTTCAATTAACACCCAAGACTTTTAACTAAACGGCGGCGTTTAACTAACGGCCAGAAAGTCATTCAGCCGTGGCGTTTGTTACAAGATAAACTGGTTGGCTAATGCCTAGTCCAGTTGTAGGATAGTCATTATTTGGCAGAAATAAAAAAGATGAAACATATGGCATGAAAATATTTTTTTTTTTATTGACTCAGATTCACACTATTAAAGTTATGGTTTGCTGACGCCATATTGACAGTTTGAAGTTTCGTTTCGAGTTTGAGAGTGGCGGAAAGTGGGAATTAAATTTAAATTAACAGTCAACAGGCTAGGCAAGTAATGAAACGGCATCGATCCAATTCATTTTCCTAGCTGTTTGATCAACTGGCTGATCATCTTTCAGGACACTAGTTAAACGGCGCCGTTTAGTAGGTGTTTCAATTTTGAATACCAACTAGTAGGGAGTGTCATCCTGCATTAGCCGCGAAACAGCCAATACGATCGGGGAATTAACACTTTCCCACTGAAATCTAGCAAGATGTGTGTTGCGTTTTGTTTAATGTGTGTGAAATTTCATGTATATCAGCAATTGTTTTGCGTAATATTTCATATACAATGCCGAAATATAAATAATCCCACACGTTTTTTACGCTGCATGAATCCATCAGCGGTGCGCTCGCGTCACAGGCGAAAATAGACGCGGTAAAGTTCACAATGACGTATGAACACGATCGACATGCTCGCTCAAGGGCGTATTGGGTTTTGGAAAATTTGAAATCTTTTCTGAAACTAATAAATGAATCAATTTAGGTACCGTGAAACATTACTGTTTAGGTATTTATCACACACATCACACTATTATTTTTGTTAAAGTTTTTTTTAATCACTCCAGTAATTCCACAGATTAGTACTGTATACGAGATACAGAGAAATGAAATATATAGATATTAGTGCCTTGAATCGTTATATCTCAAAAACGGTGGCTCTTAGGAAAAAAGATTTAGAAATTTTTTATAAATAAGATCTGATCTACAATTTTTGTCTGAGACTAATTTTATGATAAAACTTACCATTTTGCTGAAAATCTCGAAAAACCCATTTTTGTGACCTTTGACTCCGAGTACATTTTTTTGCACGTGCCGGATCAATGAAGACTTTTCATATTTCCTTTATAATAGTGTATTGAACAATCCTACCAATATTCAGCCAAGTGGGAATTATTGTAACCTTACCCCTATTTTTTAGTCTAATTTGACCGGACTACATAAATTATTCGGAAGATAAAACTTCGCGTTTCATGACGAATAGCGCTATCTGACAGTCGTAAAACGCAACAAGCACTATCCTACCAATAAGTAATAAATAGCATATTTGGAACTTATCCGGACATGTTGAAACAGACCCTAAGTGTAGGATTTAGACCCGACTTACTGCTAAGTAATTACGACGTATAGTCGTTTTACGTATTTAATTCTCTCCGGAGTCTTAGCACTAATTCTTTGAATCTCTCCCGGATTCCGTTTTAAGACTCGAAAAATCTGAGGTATAAACAATAGAGTGGTCATCCAGACATAATTCAACAACTGGATAATATGAAACTAGATAATACGTGAAACGTGCGTACGGTTCCGAGGTCATTGGGGCACGGCACACGCGCGGGGGACATCGCAATCCTAGGGATTTCTCCTATCGAATGCATCTGTGAAGAAAGTGCTTCATTGGTTATGAGACTTGGATATGCAATTTTGCATTGTGATGATTTTAGAAGACGATTCTGTTTTAAAGGGTAACCTATGCAGTACTTTCACGAAAAAAACTAATAACTTAAATTATTTAACAGGCTGCGTTAATTTTGAGTCACAACTGCCCCCATTTAATTTGAACATTATTTTCTTGCGTTCTTTTAAAACTATAATGTCTCCATTTAAAATTTTGTTTTTAAAGTGGATTACTTAAGTCGAATCGTGGAGTTTTAAAATATAACAGAAAATTCTATTTTAAAACTCCACGATTCCTTATTCATAGATAATTCATGAAATAATAAATCTCTACCAATTATCACCTATCTGCTACACAACTAAGCGATTCTTAAGGCAATTTCTGCCACGCACAACCACTACGTGAAACCAGCTGCATACTGAAGTAATAAAAGGACAGCAGCGCGCTTTCGAGCCTTCTGGCAGTGCGAGTGCACATGAGCGGCGGTGTCACTTAGCATCAGGTGAGCCTCTTGCCCGTTTGCCTCCTGTAACTTAAAAAAAATCTTCTGGAATTGACGACATTTTAAAGAAAAGAGATAATTATGTGAGATATATTGATTTTTCATGTTTTTTTATGAATCTAAGCCAGTACTAAAGCTTTCATTGCTTATAAATACGATCTATACTTTTAATAAAGCCTTTGACTGGTTGGATTGCGTTACATTAATTACCTATATAATGTCCTAGATCGATGTATCCTAGGTGAGTTTAGTGGGTCGCCGGGTTCTGTCCGCTCCCTCCAACCCGCGCCCCGTACATCGACCCCTCGATATAGGTCACCCACTTGCAAGCCTGCATCGCATATTGTTTTGTTTTTAGATAATCTGTTTTCGATACATATTTAATTCACAGGCGATAGTAAATCTAGTGTATATTTTTTCACATTAAGGGCCTGTTTCACAATGTCCGGATAAGTTCCAAATAAGCTATTTATTACTTATTGGTAGGATAAATAGTATTTTTGCGTTTCACGACTGTCAGATAGCGCTATACGTCATGAAATTCGAAGTATCTTATTTGGAACTTTTATCTTTCGAATAATTTATGTGTTGCATAGCTATTTGACACTTTAGCCATACATTGTGAAACAGGCTCTTAATCTCATTATGTAGTTTATTTATCGTTATACACCTACCAATGTATCTGCGGAGCGTTGACAAGCCTTTGTTAATAAAAAATTACATGATTACTGTCAAACTATAATGACGTAACATTGTTCTTCTTCTGCTACGCTTTCCGCTACTACGCTAACCCATCAGCAATACAAGTGTAAATTTGTATGGTATTAATGTTAGATATTATCGCCTGCATGTATCTGATTCATAGAGTGAGATTCGAAAACGAAACGATACTTATGCTAAGTACTGACTCCCGTACGTCAAAAATGTATTGATTTTATGGGAGTCATTACGGATGAAGTTTTATTAATAGACGTTTTAAAAAAGTCGGAAAATTCTTCCTAACAAAAAATTAAACTATATATTTTAACGTTCATTATATTTCGGCAGTGAAATTTGGAATAGAGTGCTAAATGTAAAATAATTTTTAGAACGATTAATTACTTTTAATGCGTGAACTATTTATAAAAAGTTTATATTTATATACAAGCTTAGACTCGAGTTAAATAAACTATCACAAGTTTTTATTTCTTAAATGAAATTTCTGAACTTTATTTGACCGTAGAACACAAATCGGACACATTTCAACGTCCATCGAAGCGTTCATTACAATAATAAAAGTTAAATTAACTACTTTAATTGATTACTAATTTCAATTAATTAAAGAAAAATATAGAAAATTTAAACAAAACAGGTCTTTGGTCTACAATTTTTAAGTGTTAGGTACAAAGTACGATTATACATTTATTTTCTTATTTAAATTATTTTTTCCAAATGGCAACACTCTTTAAGATGTCATCGACCATCGTGATCATCTGCCCAATCTGCCCAAGTATTTTGCTATATATAAGTAATTTGTCGCCCCAAAGGTTTTCATTTGTGGGAGTTTAAACGCTTCTAAGGGATGACACATCGCCCTTTCCGACCTTATTTGTCTAACCAGCCCTTCGCCTATGACGTCACAGATACAAAAGTAATTTTTTATGCCGAGGGCTGAAAGCGTATACATAGCGATGAATCATTCGGCCCCGACCTTGTGTTATCGCTGATCTAAGGTAGTGTTTACTGGCTCTATCTTGATAATGGTTACGTGCCAACATAGCCTAAGCTTAATTTTTCGTGTGAAATTCCTTGCATCGAATGGAGGAATATTTTACGAACAAACTTTGGTCGAGACATTTCAAGCACCCTTTACATATAAAATAAAGTATATTATATGTATGTTTGTTCGTGATGAAACTAGTGGTTTTCTGGAAGTGATCGCTCAAAAGCTATGAGGTTGTAAGTTGATCTCCTTAACAATTCAATACCAATTTCTAGATGCAACGAAGTGTAAAAGTAAACTGAAAAATACGATGTTATAAATGACATTCTCCAAAAAAGTTGATTCCTGAGGAATGTTATAGTTAAGTTAAGCATTATAACAATTACTGTTTAGAGATAAAATAAAAATCAAGCGGGTGGAAACTAGATTAAAATATTAGTTTTCTTTTAAAATTTAAACGGGTCCACGGTCCATAAATTGTGGTTTTCACGTTTTTATAGTGCAAATAGTTATTTAGTGAGATTATTAGTGAAATAATTTATCTTTACACTTAAATATTTTGCCTAAATGATACATTTAAAATCTAATATATAAAGTTCGCGTGTCACGGACCACTGTGTATGTGTGTGTTTGAATTGAACATCACCGAAATGGCTGGACTGATATTCGTTATTTGTATGCATATCGATTGGATCTGCGGTTAGGACATCTATTTTAAATCCTCCTAAATGTTAAGATTGTTTTTTGTACAGCATACAAAAATACATACAACCCTTAATTTTCACCGATCCACGATCAACCCCATTAGGCTGTGGAATAAGCTGCCTGAGTCTATATGATTGGCTTCCTCCCTATCGTCTTTTAAAACTCTTCTATATAAATATTTCCTAACCTTATCATATCCTGATCCATCGTGACCTGTGTAATTCTTGTATCTCCTGTTCGTTTTGTAAATGTAATTCTCTATTTGCTATTCTTGAATTTGTAAGATTAGCTTTTTAGTTTTAGTTAGTTATTATAATATATATAGTTATTAATAGATTAAGGTTCTATATTTTAATATAATTTTTTTTTTATATAACTTCTGCACTTCTTGCACCCATCATTTTTTTTATTTATTTCTTTTCTTACCAGGGTTGCCTGGAAGAGATCGCTTGTTAGCGATAAGGCCGCCCGTTGCATCCCTTGTAATTTATATATATTGTGTTATTTGTATTTCTTTAGCAACGAAGTGTAAATAAATAAATAAATAAAACCCCTATTAAGTATTTATTTGTTACTTAAAAACTTACCTGCCTGGAAGATATCGCTTGGCAGCGATCAGGCCGCCCGTTACATCTCTTGTAATTTTTATGTATTTTGTTATTTGTGTTTCTTTCTAGCAACGAAGTCTGAATAAATATAAAATAAACGTATGACTTTAACTATGAGGTTTATATAGAGATAATTTCAAAGAAAAACCTAAAAAGTTTTCATTCCGGAAAACTGAATGGTATCTTGGGTAGCGTAGCAAAATGTTCCAAGTTGGTTGTACTAAAAAGGCTAAGTAAAATCACATTAAGGAGAAATTAAGTTCGCGGGGGCAGCTAGTATTCTGCAAATAGCTTAAACCCTAAAGTTAATCTGATCTCGTGTATTTCGACCGTTAACCTGAATAGGGACGAAAACAAGTTCTGGTGAACCCTAAATGATAATTCCGGATGATGATATTTTAGATATGGTATATGACTCCAACTGTAATATTAACTTACCTCGGCCCGTCTCCCTTATAGACATTTAAAAATTGTTTAATTTTTTATTTTAGTGCATCGGACTTGCACCACACTTAAACTAAATCACTTTATGTGGTTTTAGTGTAACCACACCCTTACTACTTACATTTATATTAAAAATCTTTATAATTAATAATAAGGATTTTTTTTATAATTTGTATTGTCTTTTTTGTGTTGATGCAGCTATATAACTAAATAAGTAATACGTAAATATTCATTGGCAGCACGAAGCTATGGATTTTTGATATACCTATCTTACACATTTAACTGCAAGTTTTTAATTCAAACGTACTTTTGTTCACTG
Organism: Pieris rapae; assembly: GCF_905147795.1. Classification (NCBI taxonomy): domain Eukaryota; kingdom Metazoa; phylum Arthropoda; class Insecta; order Lepidoptera; family Pieridae; genus Pieris; species Pieris rapae. Next base: position 8,774,818 of record NC_059523.1, on the reverse strand, counting down.
TATTTCCGAACCAATTCGACTTAGGGTCCTTCAAGAAAAGAGCGTATCAATTCTTAAACGGCCGGCAACGCACTGGCGAGCCCTCTGGCACCGAGAGTGTCCATGGGCGGCGTTATCACTAAACATCAGGTGAGCCTCCTGCCCGTTTGCCCCCTGTTCTAAAAAAACTTTTAGTCATTCAAATTTTACGTTGTGTTCGTGCAATACATAGAGTATGTATATTTTATATTCACGTTTATTGAATAGAAGATAAAAGAAAAGGCTTAGGTACCTGAAACTCACAGTACGCCATTAAAACAAAAATTGTAAACTATATTGTAATTTCCTCTAACATCTGTGAAACATTGAGCGGTGATAATTTTTTACGTTGTCATTATTGAAAATAACTACATTTGAGCAGACGCCAACAAAAGCATATGCCACATCCAAGGTTGTGTTTTATGAGTTCAGTGTCATGGTATATTTCCTACCCTTCATGTCCTAAAATCAACCCTTGGAAACCCTAGGGTTTGACCCTTGGAGTAACAAATCGATACAGGTTTTAATGAAACAGATTCCTTGCGCTCGGTAATTTGGGCTTATAAATTTTTAATGATATAATTTTGGTGATATTTGGTATTTAGTACTGATTTTTAATCGCAGTTATTTTTTTATTTTATTTGGTTACTTTGAACTGATTCCTATATCAAATACGCTCTGCAACGTGAGGTAATATTTTAGTAATATAACATATTACGATGGTTGGACGTACCAGGCCGTATTACGTAAGTTTAAGGCCCTATTAATAAGATTTTACTACAATTTAAACACCAAATAACAGAAACAAAGAAACGTCATTCTTCCAAATGTCATTTTGAACTGTCACACACATGAATAAACATCAATACATATGTAATGCCTAAAATACTTATTAAAGAATCTATAAGCCATCCACTCGAAAGAAGGAAAAAATTCAGGTGTTTTTTTTTCGACCGCGGCTGACAGTGAAACTGAAAAGAACAGGACGTCAAAATTGAAAAATCTACATGCCGTATACGAGTTTAATCTGCATAAAGAAATAAATTACAGACTACATCAATTGAGGTTTCTAGCATTAGTTTTTGTGAAAGATGCAGGTCTTTCGCTGCGGACATTTGACTCAGGTATATTATTACACCCGCAGTGTTGTGAGTAATCCCATGATTACCAATGGAAGGGTATTTTATCGCTAGAGCATTTTGGTGACGCATAGCATCGTGAACTTGACAGTGGGACGTTGACGTGAGGTCAGGGCGGTGTGCGTTTCCAATGTCGCACGGCATGGAATGAAGACGTTTTCCTATAATACTGCATGCACCAGTTGCGTGTTTCCACAGTAATGTTAGCACGCCTATTTCACCGCGTCTTGCTGTTAGAGAACGTTTGGTTTTATTATTATTATTTTTTATTTTATTACAATAAGTAAACGCTAAAAGAATCGCCCGAAACCAAAAAGCCTGGATAAGGTGGATGTCTAGGTCGGGAAGCCAGGGTTTCCAACCAGGCTTTCTTATTGGATATTTATAAGAAGAATAACAAATAAGTAGTCTACAATTACATAACGAATGAGATAAACTAAATCTGCCTGCAGGATTTTTGGACTATTGTGGAAACTTGTAGCAGAAATCCAGATAAATTGAGATTTTCTGTTGCCATAGATGGCACACCTTATGTAAGCCGTTTCCCAGTGCTAAAAACTAAAAATTACTTCAATATTAATTGTAAAGAAAACTTACTCTAAATAAGTTTATAATTCAAAAAAGTCAAATACACTGTAATAGATACGTTTCTTTTATTTTCTATCCGTTTATATTATTATAATATTTTTTATTATTGTATTAACTATGTATGATACATATTTTTGTATTAGTCCGGCACGTTAACCGTGAAACAGTGGAAACATGCTAACTGCGCGATGTCGTGCGAAAAGTGATAGCTATAAAATATTGTTTCCCGTCTTTTGTTTATGTCATGAATGCACACAATATATGCAGCTTGCACAAATCGTGTCCTTGCAATGCTGATTTACATAGATATTATGAAATTCAGTATAAAAACACTTTATATATGTCTAAGATGGCGCTGGCCTGTAAACAATAGCTCCGTGTATTTTATTGTTTATAAATAGTTTCATTGCATTATTTCAATCAAAAAGTTAATCAGTGAAGTTTGTAAAAGTTATCTTTGTGATGGTAATATTAAACAAGTACTTCTTTATGAAACAGTGACAATATTAACAATAAAATGTTTGGCCCCTAACATTTTACATAAAACCATATTTTGCTTAAAAATACAATTCCCAATCAATTTACAAACTTAAAAAGTGACAACCTTACCGGTGAAGTGCTACAAACTAGTAAACTGCAATAAAAGTGATGAAACTTAAAAATTAAGTGAATCCTTTGTTCTTCGATGTGACTCACGTCAGTTGAATTCTAACGTTTTTTCAACGCAATTTACACAAATATAAATATAATAGTTAACTTCGAAGCATACGTAATAGGCCTGTTGGCTAATGGTACTATCGACTTACCTCAGATACATAGGTTACTATTACGTGTCCTGGTTCGAATCACGTCGGTTCAAGCCAAACGTCTGTTAATCATATTTTCATTTTTTTTTTTTTTTTTTAATAATGGAAAACGACTATGTTACCAAAAGAAGAAAGCAAAGAAGATCTATTGAATCACTTAACATTTCATCTAGTTCTGCTCAATCAAACTATGACTTTTCTGATCCAAGAAGTTTACCAGAAATATCTACGAGAGGTTTAGATGAACATTACGAATTACTGGAGCAAATAAAAAAATTAAAATTAGAATTAGATTCAGCACATCAAAAAATTAAGAACCTATCACTTGAAAATTCCACCAAAAGCCTTGAAATTATACAACAGAAGGAAACTATAAATAAACTAAAACAAAATTATTCTTCACCTTCCAATAATATTACTGCCAACACATTACCACAAAAGCAAAACCAAGAAAATGCAGAATCCGCCTGCAGTCACTGCCCTTCCAAATATAAAGAACTTAAAAAGCGCAGTATACAAGAATTCCCACCAAATATTGAAAACCACAATCAGAATATTAGGGAGCTGCCAATAGATGTCACTATAAGAACAACAAAATCAGATATTCAAAACGACAATGTCAAGACGGTAAATGGTCAAGCAATAGAAAATCAACCCAAAATAATAATATTTGGGGATCAGCAAGCTTGTGGCTTAACACATAAACTAATAAAATCAAGATCAAATATGCAAAAGGAAAATTACAAAATAACTTCGTTTATAAAGCCCAATGCTACTAGTGCACAGATTCTTAGTAGCTGTATTGATGAGATTAATAAGTCCATAATTAAGCCCAAGGACATTGTAATGTTGGTAATAGGTGCAAATGATAAACGGCCTTATGCCTTCATCGCACAATTGTGTAATGTGCTATACCAACTGCGACAGCAAAAGGTGTTTATAACAAATGTACAGTATAATACTCACTTAAATGTAAAATTAATTAACTTTCATTTAGAATCTATAATATCTAATTATAAATATTGCCACTACTTAAAAATACGCCACTCGAAATACGATAAAAACACACCCTATTCTCATACAAAACACCTCTTCAATTTATGTGATAAGATAAACACGGAAATCGAGTACATTCGATATTATACACAGCATAAGACAAATCTCAACAATAAATCCATCCATAGTCACACAAACTCAACTCGCACTGTACAATTAAAAATAACAAATTTTTTTAAAATGCCAAGTACCAATATTATAAATAAAAACCAGCCTTCCGGTGAGAATTTTTTTCGTTGCAACTAATAAGCAAAATAAATTAAGACTCATCCATCAAAATATAGCAGGGTTGCTTAACAAACAAGATCTGATTAATATAGCCATCATAGACCTGCAAAGAAATTTAGGAAATGTAGACATCATATGTTTCACAGAAACTTTTATTAAACAAGGTAGTGAATCCAACGTTAAGATAAATAATTATAGATTAGTCTCTTCATTTTCTCGGCCTAACCAACGCCGAGGAGGTTCGTGCGTCTTAATAAAAAACAATTTAAAATACAAGGAAATTTGTTACCCTAGACTCGCAATACCTCTTCAATTCGAATTTTGTGGCGTTGAAATAAGTAAATACAACTTAATAATAATATGTATTTACCGGACTCCTAAGTTAGATGTAACACCTTTTTTATATAATTTAGAACAACTTTTAAGTAACCTATGCAGGAAACGCAACAAAAAACTAATATTATGTGGAGACTGGAACATTGATATTTTAAAAAATGATAAAAATTCCCGAGAACTTATCTCTATTCTTCAAAATAATAATTTACAAAATCATATAAAGCGCCCAACACGTAAAAACGCCTGCTTAGACTTAATAGCAAGTAACTTAAAAGACACACAAGCGAGCCTCCACTACTTGGCACTTTCAGACCATGAGACCGCACAATCGCTGACTTTTACACTCGAAGAAAACGAAAACTTGAAAGATATCCCAAAGTACTGGTATATATACAGACGAGAACTCAATAGAGAAAACACTAATACATTTATGAGGTGTCTATCAAGCCTTACCTTCTCGGACGTATACAGCTCCACAACAACAAATGAAGCATTCGACAACTTCCATGACACTATAACATTATTTTACAATTTGTGCTTTCCGATCTTAAAAATCAAAAATACATTCAAGCCTATCAAAAATAGATTCTTTACTAAAGCGCTAAAAAAATGTTGTATAAGAAAAAGAACGTTATACCTAAAATATCATTTAAATAAGCACAATAAAAAAAAAAATAAGTCTGCATATAATAAATACTCATCTATCTTAAAAAAATGTATACATAAATCCCATCAACTTAATAATGCAGAATACATAAATTCCGCAAAAAACAAAACTAGAGCAGCCTGGAATGTAATTAAAACTAATACACGAGACATGACATTTAATTCAGGAATAGAAGCAATTAATATCGATAACAAAACATATGAATCACCGCATGAAATATGCAACTTTTTTAATGACTATTTTACCTCACTGCCTACTAAAAATAAAACAAACAATTTGCCAGAAGCTAAAATCCCTCTAAACCATAAAAGTATTTTTCTTTCCCCCATAAATAACACGGATATACTAAAAATTATTACATCGTTGAAAAATACAAAATCTACAGGATACGATAATTTAGATACCAAAACAATTAAATCATGCGCATTATACCTACTTGATCCACTGACATACATAATTAATCTATCGATAGTAGAAGGGATCTTTCCTGAAAAACTAAAAATATCAATTATCAAACCATTACATAAAAAAGGAGCAAAAACACAAATGACTAATTATAGACCAATAACTTTAATTCCCATATTATCTAAAATTTTCGAAAAAGTCATGTATAATAAAATAGAGAATTTCTTTTTATCATACAATATTCTAAAAAAAGAACAATTTGGCTTCAGGAAAAATCGTTCCACTACCCTTGCGTGCTTTACCCTAGTTAAACAAATTACTGAATGCTTAAATCATAAAATGCTTGTAGGTTGCATCTTTTTAGACATGACAAAGGCTTTTGACTTTGTATGCCATGAAAGACTTTTAAAAAAATTAGAATGCTACGGAATAAGAGGTAATGCCTATAACTGGGTGAAAAGTTACCTTGAAAATAGAATGCAATATGTGGAAATAACAAAGATTTGTAAACTAAAACAAAAAACCTATAGATCCAACTATAAGAAAAATGAGTACGGAACACCTCAGGGCAGTATTTTGGCCCCACTACTCTTTCTAACATACATAAATGACCTCCCAGATGCTATACACCAGAACTGTATACTATTTGCTGATGACACTACACTTATAATAAAAGGCAAAAACGACCAAGATTTAAAAAACAACTTAATTAAATCTCTAGACGACGCCATCAACTGGATGAATTCAAATAACCTACAAATAAACATGACCAAAACTAACATAATTCATTTTCAAACATATAACTCTAAAACACTAATAGACGTACAATATAAACACAATAAACTGGACATAATGAACGAGTGTGTATTTTTAGGTATAACGATAGATAAATTTTGTAATTGGAAATCACATATTGAAAAATTACAGAACAAAATAGACCGTTTTGTTTTTGTGTTAAAACGACTAAGGGAAACTGTTAACCATGCTGCGGTATTAGCTGCTTATCATGCATATATTGCATCTATAATTAGATATGGAATTATAATTTGGGGAAATTCAGTCGAAGTGAATAGGGTATTTAAGGCCCAAAAAAAATGTATTAGAGCAATTTGTGGAGCAAATTGCATCGATAGTTGCGTGCCTCTATTTAAGAGACTCAAAGTGTTATCTCTTCCATGTATTTATATATTAGAAATGTCCCTGTTCGTACACAGAAATATACATATTTTTAAATCGAATGTAGTAAGTAGTAGACATGGGGAGAAATTGGCTGTGCCAAAAATAAATTTAGAATTATTTCGGAAAAACGCCTTCTGTATGGCAATTAAAATTTACAATAGATTACCGAAAGAACTTAAAGATCTTCCGACAAGAATCTTTAAAAAGCGACTTAGTGCATTACTTTTAGAAAAAACGTACTACTCAATAAACGATTATTTGTGTGAGACATGGTAATTTATATAAATTTAATTATGTATGATAATTGACTTAATTGATATGAATCTGACTAATAATGTAAAATCTAAACTAAGATTAATTTGCGCGCCACTGTGTGTGGCAGAATATGCGAACGACTGACAATTGTACCACCTTGACATTTTATACCATATTCGTGCAATAAATAAATTATTATTATTATTTAATTGCAATTCTCTTGAAAACGTCGCAAATCCTGCCCAAATTCACAAACGGCTTGATGCTGGAACTAGTTGCTCCCGTGATCTTCGTTTCTCCTTAATGATTATTTATTATAATAATAATATAATTATATATATTAATTTTTTTTAATATTTTTATTTTATCATGATTATCTTGATCTCTTTATTCAATTTGATTACTGTGTCTTAATATTTCAATTCTTCTCTAAATATTTGCATCTGTGGCGGTTTTGCTATTGATGGTATGTCACAGATTGCTTGCATTTCATGTTAGATATTTTCTTATTATATAAGTATATAATCATGCGTTTGTAATTAAACTCGTTTCCCCATGAATTATTTGTGTTTAAGACAAATACATATAACTGGATTTGAGAAAGGCTTATTTTTAAAATAATTTTTACAGTGTATGTTGGGTGCGCTAGTTTACCTATCCTTTATATATAAATAAAAAATAAATGTGGTTCGTTTGTCTCACTACTCGAGAATGGCTGTACTGATTTGGCAGATTATGATCTTCAATTAATTGTGTTTAATATTTTTTCTTAAATATTAATAATATTAAAGAAAAATTCCTTACATAGGCATTTTAATATTTCTTATTTATTTTTAATTTTCAATACAAAGTTGTCCTGGTAACTAATTGTTGAAATTTGTGTGTCATACCTGGATGAGGTCTGATCTATTTGGTCTGTTTAATGACGCTCATCTAGTGTATGAATTAATATATCCAGTTAAAATTTCCATCATATGTTGACGAGTTTTCGTCATTAGCTATTGATAATAATATACACAGTGCTCAAGATTAATTGTGACTTGAAACACGAATAGCATTTGATTTATAGGCTGCGATTAAAATGTAAAGCCCTATTATTTAACATTTCAGATTAATGGCGTCAACAATAGTGAAGAAGCACAGACTGAAAAGCTCGCAAGCTTGACGTACGATGCGCCCGCGCAGCCTTTCGAGCTTATCGAGCCCAATTTGGAGCTTTAACTAGTGTCTCATAGTTGCCTTCACCTAGGTCCAATCTCTTTGTACATAACACGTTTTTTCTGAGTGTGTGAGGTTGGTGTAATTAAATTTTGTGTCTTTGTTTAAGTTAGAGTGTACTCCTCAAAGCCCGGCATCGCATCCACTTAAAGGGTCTACGTGTTGCGATGACTGCCCCTCGTGGGTATATATATGTCCCGTACGCTATATATAGCGTACGGGACATATATATTAATGCCCCTATTATATAAAAAATAGATATAATTATACATATTATAAACTTCAGACCTGTAGAATTAACAAAATTGGTTTATTAGGATTACAGATATGATTTTTAAAACTTTTTTTTAATTCTAATAAAATGTTAAACGTTACCCAATTTGAAATTTGTTTTATTAAATATAAAATATCTTGTTATTAACTTTAGCGCCATCTATCGAAATTAATTGAGGATGTCGGTTATATCACTAGAACTCCACAGTTTATAAATGTTTCTTGAAATTTAATAAAACCTTATCCTTTTTCAGTGAAAATTGTGAAAGCCATGGATAACACAGAAGTAGAAAAAACTTCCAGCGAAGACGCACAGCTTACTAGAAGTAGAGTGAGTATTAACAGTCTAGTAATATTCTATATATTCTACATAAAAACTTGTAAGCAAAAAAATACAACACGAAATATTTGTTTTTCAATTCAAAATTTATTTATTCATGTAGGTAACAAGGTACACTTATAAACGTCAAAAAAAGAAATATTAAATGAATTTAATTTTACATTTACTGCCAGTTCTCAAATCAAGGGCGTAGAACGGAAGAGAAGAACTGGCAATAAACTCTCCGAGTTCACACTGTAAAAATGTATAAAAATAATAATTAAATTGTTTTATTTTATTACGTATCATTGCAGAGTTTTAAATCGAAGCAATTAGTACGTAGCCAAGCGATTCGCGAGTCTACGTCCCCCCCTCGTACTGCCTCACCTTACGAGCCTGGCAGCCCCGAGCATGAGAAAGAGAAGGAACATAATCGCTGCGTCACCAAGGTCATTGATGATGAGAAGATTCCAGTGCAGATACAGGTAAGTCGTTTTGAAGTCTACGTACAGTCTGTCTCTTTTCATCACAGCGTAAATAGAAAGAGACGAATGTAAACATAAGTATATTGTCTATTGCATAACTCCCAGGCTGAGATTCAGATGCATATTACAAGACGATCGAAGCCTGGTTGGCTAACTAATCATCTGCACTAATCAGTTGCTGTCCACACTTATTTTCTACTAATCACTAATCAAAGTGAATACAGGCCTTAACAAACAGAAGTTTCATTTTTATTCTTAACATTTATAACTTATAATAATATTTATTTAGCTTAGTGAAGTATTTTAATGTTTTATTTTTTAATATACATCATTCATTATTATGTGAATTTTACATAATTTTTCGTTTGTTGGCGCTATATTCCAACCTAAATCTCGCTCAACCTGCCGATTTCCATCAATTCCACCGTTTCTAAATAAATATGGATTTTGACATACAGGAGTTTTAGTTCCTAAATCGTTTCTGAATCTCACCCTCATATCCGCCACTGTATAACTGAAAAGCAGTCATTATTAAAATTGCAACTGAGATGGCTACCGATATACTATCGGTGAGAGCATCATCAGATCTGCAAAGCTTTGTTCAGTTTCAAGGCGTACATTATCATAAATTTTGAAATCCCAGCATTTCAATTCTTGCCACCAAGCATTCTATAAACGGATGGATTTATAACGCGTTATAATCGTGTGGTGTGCTTAAGGGTAGTAATATAGAACCGAAAAGTTTCAAGAACTATATAAATGATTTAAATAATATTTAGATAACCTCGGGCGGCTGGGAAGAAGGGTTCAGCGAGCAACGTCTCCGCACGAGACGCTGGTTGGGACAGAGACCGCATTCGGACTCCTCCAGGGACTTTCTCTCATATAATCCTCGCGTTACTTGCGTCTGTGGAAAGTGTGCTTGTCCACATTGCAGGTATTATAAATAATGTTTCTATATTTTCGCTGTAAATGGGAACTGAAATAGCTTTTATAATTAGACTAGTTCACCTGGCTAACACTCATTCTTGAACTCAATTTTTTTTTCTTACTAGGGTTGCCTGGAAGTGATCGCTTGTTAGCGATAGGGCCGCCCGTTGCATATTGTAATTTTTATGTATTGTGTTATTTGTGTTTCTTTGGTTGCAAAGAAACACAAATAACACAATACATAAAGAAGTGTGAATAAATAATAATATCGGTGTTAAACTTATTTTAGGATTTCATTAAGGTTATTTTTTTCATTATTGAAAAAGATTTCAAAACTATCGGTTTGGGTTGTCTCTCCATTGTGCTTCGTTGGCAAACAATGCATTTCTTGCACAGTTCTTCAGACATCGGTTATTAGCAATTATTCCGTAGCTTTATACTTTATGATACGATATAATTACTGCTTAAAATCTGCAATATATAAGAATTTTTCAGTATAGCATTGTTTATGTATTTGTATGTGGTAATGGTTTATATTGTTTTCAGGGGTAAACGAAAGCACATGTGCGCGATTAAACAGGACTCTGGTATAGTTTGCTCTGTGGACTGTCCCGACTGTTCTGATCTTGACAATATTGGTGAGTTCAAACTTGGAATGTCATCGATTTTGACATGTGACATGACATTGCTTAGTTAATTGTAGATTCATTAAAGTTAAGCCTTTTTCAATGTGTACAAGGTTTTACGATTTAGTTTATTAATTAATTTATAGGAAAAGAGAATATTATTGTATACTAAATCAATATATAATGAGTGGTTGCGTTGCCTGGATGAGATCTCTCGAAAGCGTTAAAGTCGTAAGTAATTTAAGTGTTATTATAAAATTGTCATGATTGAATTATTCCAGGTGCAAATGGAAAGTCTGGTAGTGTGGATGTTGATGATCAGACATTTTACTGCAGGTGAGTTTCACTGGGAAATAAATAATTTATGGTAATTTGGAATCGCCCCGGTACTACCATTTGAATAGCTTTCTCTTTAAAAAAAACAGTGGAGCTACAAACTCTTTAGGTCTTGGCCTCAGATTTCTGAATCTGTTTCATGATCATTTTTTAAATCTAATAGGCAAGTAGGTGATCAGCCTCCAATGCCTGACAGACGTCGTCGACTTTTTGGCCAAGACATGTCGGTTTCCTCACGATGGTTTCCTTCACAGTTCGAGAAAATGTTAAATGAGCACATAGAAAAACACTCCATTGGTGCACAGCCCGGGATCGAACCTACGACCTCAGGTATGAGAGTCGCACGCTGAATCCACTAGGCCAACACTGGCCTTGTTATAATCTCGTTGAGATTAATACAATTATAACATAGTAATAGTCAATTATTTATGATAATTTTTAACATTTACAGGTGTCCAGAACGTAAAGACAAACCGAAAAACCTATCGCTAAGCGGAAATGATGCAGGTATATTGTTATTTTATCAGCATTAGTGTTATTATTATTTATTTTATTATTAATTGTCTTTGGGTTTTCGTCAGTAGATTATTTTTTTTCCTATAAATGCATTAGTCACATTCGACTCGAGTCCAGTTATTTAATATATTTATTATTATTTTGCTATTTTTTTTTTGTAATTGTTCATGGCCATGTTTAGATGGCAAAGTTTTCGCGTGCGTCCGCGTTCGTTGACTGTACCGTTGAGCGTGCGATTCCATATTGATTGCACGTTTTTTTTGTGACTTGTTTTCGTATATATTGTTTATTATATAAACTTTAAGAACTTGTATATTAGCTCCTGTGAGTTCTGATTTCTTAAAAAATCTTTATTTGTTAAATGAATTGACGCGGTTTTTTTTTTTAATTTATCATTCCTAAAAACGCGTTTCTATTCTTATAGATCTACTATCTTACTATCTTATCTATATATATATATATATATATATCTTACTATCTACTATCTTAAACTTTAGTATAATTTTGTATTTTAACAAATTTTATTTTAGACGACAAAACGGATCTGACAGACCAGGATTTGGTGAATTTCCTGAGAGACACGCTCAACAAGAATCCAAAGGACAGGATCACATTGTTGAAGGTTGAAAAGGAGTTGCACGCACTTGTCAGCGATGTTGGGTAAGAAAAAGAAATTTAATGAAAACATTTACCGTAGTCAAAGTAACCCAAAAAAATATTGCAATTTGTACATTTATGATGAGGCGAGAGAAGTTTTTTAAAAATAAATTATGGTCTCAAATACTTTATCATAACAATTAATTTAAGATAAATATTGAAGTGCAGGAAAAAGGGATCAAAATTTTGTAAAAAATCTAGAAAATAATCTGTATATGGGTCTGTTTCATTGATGTCTTACATTTTTATATTTTTTTCATAATCTCATTTAAGTATTTATGTCTGAACCAAACTAAATATAGCCAAAAATGTAATGAGTAATATACACAAAAATGTTCAAACATTTACGAGAAGAAAAATCAGGATCTTTTTGAATACGTAATACCTAATTCGGCATGTTCGTTTATACGCCAGGAGTTAACAGTATTTATTCATATCAAGAAACAATATAATTATTTAAATATAGTATACATATATATATATATATGTGTGTGTGTGTGTGTGTGTGATCCTAGCGATCTCTTTCAACTAAGTATTCATATGTTTATTCTACCTTTTCAGTCGTTGCATAGTTCGATTTCCGGTGATGACGTCATACGGCCGTATGTTGGTCCATCGGGTGGCCGCGTTGTTTCAACTGGCGCATCACATCGACCACGCTAACAAGACCTGTGTGGTCGTATCTAAGAGTGGTGAGTAGAGATCATGTTAGCTAGGTCCAAATGTTCATCAAGAAATAAAGTTTTATGAAAATTTTAAATTTACGGTTTAGTTCAGGGCCTCCTTTTTAGATCTGTCAAATTATTCTCTATGACAATTGTCAAGATTACAGATTTTTTAAATCAATTATGTTTTGTTAGCAAATGAATCTAATTTAATTTAACAGGTACAAGTGGTGGTAGGATCCCTTGCACCAGCTTCAAGCAGTGGTGCACGCGAGTGTTTCCCAAATCACCTCCAAGGAGACACGATGATACACTCGCAAAGTACGTATATATTCTATTAAAAAATTAATAGTGCATTACTTAAGCACTGCCTGTAGACCAATGTCTAGAGCAGTGTTTCCTAACGGGGACCTAAGCCCATACAGGGGCTTTCCGAAAATTTATTATTTATTTATTTAATTATTAGTAAAGTTTATATTTAGTGCATTTCAGTTTTTGAAGAGATCTGTATCAGTCACTATATTCAATGTGTCGGTTTTTTGTAACACAAACTTTAGATATCCTGACGTTAGCCTGAAGTTAGCTATAGTCAACATTTTATTTGGTGATATTTAAATAAATAATGCGTTATGAAACTTTCAATGTACGAAATATTTTTTCTATTGTTACTTAGTGTCGTTTTTTCTAGAAATGTAGAATAATTTTTTTGAAAAAAAATTTTTCGTATTATTTTTGCAAGTATTTCCAAGTATAAAAAAATATTTGTCATACGGGAGTTATATTGTGAATTGTATATATGTATATATATATTATTTTGGAAACATTGTTTACATCTAGCAGTTGTCGATTAATGTCTATAACGATTTACAATAATGAAATCAAATTTTAATAGCAAACATAACAATTTTTTCAAGATCGATACTAAAGCGCGCGGGAAACGTTTCGGAATCGAGCGGTGGCGGTGCGGACGCGCCGAGGAGCAAGTCACTCGAACAACGCGAAAGGGACTATGAGAGAGCGAGACGGAGGATATTTAGTACGGTGAGAGAGAGATAAAAGATATTTTAGACCAATAGAGAATTTCATGTAAGTATTTCGTAGTAGTAGTTTTTTACAGAAAATAAAGACACGCCCTTTAAGTCTCTTCTCATATCTTATATGTACTCTAAGAGTACTCATTTGGTATCTATGACTATAAAGATGCAAAATACAAACAAAAAATTCTTTATTTATATAGGTAATCAAGTCCACTTATGAAAGTCAATAGAATTTTTTTTAAATTTACTCTAAATTTCGCAGTCCGCACAATCATCAGCCATCAGAAAAATATGCAAATGTCAATATTAAAATGATTTTTATATAATTGCAATCTAACTTATGGTCTAAATACTCGCAAACGCATAAAGGCATTTTAATAAAGTTATAACTATTGCAATAAAATTTAAAAAAATGCTTGTTTTTAAAACTACACCATTACACCACAATCCACCCTGACTGTTAGACCTAATCTCCCATTGGACTTTTTTATCCTTTTTAAAAGTAATTTACTTCTAAAAAGGACTCTTATAACAGGACAACTGCACCCAAGACGAGAGTCAATGGCCGTGGCTTCCCTCTGGACCTGTCAAGCTTCTAACACCTGAGAGCGGAAAGAATAAACTCGCTAAGGTAAATTGTACCAGAAATTGCATATCATTTTATAATGATAGAAGAGAGTTGGAGAGAGAGAGAGAGAGGGAGTTTTGATAAAAGCCGATTTTTCCAAATAACTTAATCCTGTATTTAATTGTATATATTTTCTTGATATGAAATACCTTTTTTATTTAAAATTTCATTTTCGATATATTGACCCCAATTATCGCCCAAACCCTACCTCAGTACATTTCTGACCATCTGCGTTAGACATCTTAATCCAAATGTTATAAAAGGTGTGCCACAATCAATCGAGGGATTGTAATAGCCATCTCTCGATACAAGCTATCTATGGTAGGTCGGATCGGTATCTGTGGATATACCTTTGTATGGAAATGAAAGTTTAACTGTGCCAATATCCTATCTTATTTTTTTCGCCAAAAATGAATTGTCTTCGAAGGGTTTGGTTATTGGGATGCGGATAGGAGATCGATCGACTGTCACGGTCTGGCAATCCACAATCTCGGATTGTTTTCTATTTGAGATTGTGAATACATCATTGGGTTTCGGCGTAGATCGGAAATTCCTTTCATTGGATTATAGGTCAATTTAAACCACCTACAATGAAGTGTAGAATTTTTAAGTCTGAGCCTCATATTTCTGTATCTATTTCATGATCATTTGTCAATGTAATGGAGACAAGTAGGTCTCAGTCTCTTGTGCCTGACGACGTAGACTATTTAGTCTAAGGCAACCCTTAGAGGTTTTCTTCACCCTTCGAGCGAATGCTAAATGCACAAATATCCATTGGTGCACAGACGAAGATCGAACCGACGACCTCAGGGATGAGTCGCACGCTGAAGGCACTAGTGTAACACTGGCCTTTTTCATGTTAAAAGTCTAAATGAATATTATAGGTCCAATCTCTTGAATCCCGGGGCCAAGAGACAAATTCCCGGGGTGCTGTGTCCAAAAGCCACAGTTTCGGAGGATACACGGCTGAACCACAACAGCCAAGATTGCTTAGCAGACAAGGTGATTTAAATAATTTAAATATATTCAATTATAATTAAAGTATTAAATCAGACGTCACTACAAATTTATCCTTCCCATAAACAATTATTTCCTCTCAAAAAACCCCTTAATATACTCTGTAAGAGAGTGAAAGAGAAAGATTATCTATCTTTCTCTTTCACTCTCTTTCTTCATTTCTCTCTCTTTTTGTTAAATAAACTAGCTATCAATTTCATTACGTAATGTTGTGATTTATTCAAAAAAAAAATCTATATTATTGAAATAAACCTTTTAGAAAATGATGGTTATAAAATACATTTTCTTGTCCTCAAATATAGCTTTTTAATATTTTTAGGTGATTTGGCTTCAAGCAGCTGGCGTTTATCACCTTCCAGTTCTGGATACAAAACGTTGAGTTTGCGTAGCACTGACTCCGTCACACCTTCACCGACAGGTATTTCATCGGTTTTTTCATGTAATTGTGTTTATTGGTTTACTGGTATATTACTGGTTATGCTTTATTACTGGTGGTAAATTTAAATTTACGATTAATTTAATTTGATTTTCTTGACGTTCATAAGTGTACATGTTTGTTTACCTAAATGAATAAAGATATTATGACTATGAGCAATATCCAATAGTTTAATTAATTTTTATTAGGCGACAATTACATAAGAATTTTGTGTGAATATTTTTCAGGCGGTGCAAGTCCCGAGCCAGGCACCGACGCCGCGACCCTCGTGTGGGCGGTGACTAACCTGTCTTCTGTTCCGCCGGGAGCTATTGTTATACATCCACAGGTATTTTTTTAACCAATTAAATTAAATTATTGTTATGTAAAAAATTTACTCAGTTCTAACGACCTTAAAACAATAAAAAATTTAAAACTTCTAAATTAACTTGAATATTAGATATACAATATAAAATAACTCGGGTGAGGTAACTCACATGTGACAGACACACAAAAAAAAATAAAAAAAAACCTTTACAATTTCCGGCAAGACCACATAGCGCTGACGGATTTTTTATTAAACAAAACATTTCTTTATCTTTTTTGTAATATAGGTGTCTGACACACGCCGTCGACATTACAGATGCGACTTGCTGATTAACACGTAATATTTTCCGGGGATCGAACCTACGGCATATGGGATGACAGTCGCACGTTGATGCAACTAAATCAACACTGTTCATTGATAGATAGATAGATAACTACTGAAAGAGATAGATTGTTACTGAAATTTCATATAAATCTAATAAAATTATAAACCTATACAATATTCAAATTTATACATACCTGTTGATATCTCGATGTTTTATGTATGTAATGGTGAATGTGGTAAATTACAGAACAGATCTTTATTTTTTTACTTATGTAACTTAAATGAGGTTGTGGTTTATGACATTTTCCTTTGAATTATTGTTATGTAGGGGGAGGGTAAATTTGCTGAGTTACTTGCCCGTTCTTCTCAGAACAAGACCTCCTGGTAGTTTTGCGAACGGATGGCGTAGTTTTTGCTCTTTCGCGAATTTTGTAAACTGAATAAATGAATTTTGATTTGATTTGATGAAACGTTTTTTATTTTATATTTAAAAAACGACTTGTACGTCGGTTGCCATGGTAACTGTGCTATTGCTATTGGCCTAATGTCTTCAGCGTGCGACTCTCATCCTTGAGCGCAGAAAGACAGAGAGTCCATTGGTGCTCAAGGGATTTTTTTGTCTTTGTGCGAATATAACGGTAAAAAGCATAATCGTGAGGAAACTGGCCTTAGACCCAAAAAGTAGACGGCGTGTGTCAGGCACAGCTGTTCACCTTCTTGCCTATTGATTGACAAATGATCATGATAGTAATCTGTGTAAAATAATCATGGAAGAAATTACATCTTCATAATGGTCCGAGATCCCACTGCAAGATTGGTGCGTTCATCGAGTTTTTGCTTAAAACCAAATTTTTGTGTTTATTTATAATTAGAAGAATATATATTTACTAGGTTGCCTATCAAAATTTGGCCGCCAATATTTTTAATTAAATAATTTTGAATTGATTTTTGGTAAAAGATTACGTTCATTTAATTTTTATATAAAATAACGTCTACATCACGGTAATTAATATGAAGATTCTAAAAAATCACGGTTGCCGTTGCGCACATGGCCGCACCTCTTTGCAGCCAAGTGTAAACAGGTATGATTTCGATATATTTATACGTTTATAACGGATATCTATTAATTATATGTCAAATTGAAGCTAATTTTTTTCTATTAATTTTCATATAAGGGTGCCTAATTATATCTGGCCGCAAATAAGGGTTGCTGGCGGTTAAAGATGATAAATATTTGAGGTAGAGTGAAAGAGAGTTAGCGCGTAACGCGTTTGTCAGACAAGGACAGCGGTTGCCGACTGTGCGACGCTTTTAAGCCATAGCACATCCAAAATCATTAGTAGAGTCAATTGTAAATAAATGGTCATAATATTTATATTTTTTTACGACGAAACAATAACATTAGCGAGCACTTTTGGAATTAAAGTCGAGTACATTGCTTTTTTCGTTACACAAAAAATACGACTTCATCTTTATCAATTTTATTTTACGTTAATTAATAAAATAATATATTTTTAGATGCACAAATAAAACAACAATGTAAATATAAAACGTTGTTTATTACGAACTTCAAAACAGCGTGGATTTTCTGTTAGAATAAAAATGCCGCATCTGTTCAGTTGAGAACACTAACATTCGACGCATGCGCAATGGCTTAAAAGCGTCGCACAATCGGCAACCGCTGTCCTTGTCTGACAAACGCGTTACGCGCTAACTCTCTTTCACTCTACCTCAAATATTTATCATCTTTAACCGCCAGCAACCCTTATTTGCGGCCAGATATAATTAGGCACCCTTATATGAAAATTAATAGAAAAAAATTAGCTTCAATTTGACATATAATTAATAGATATCCGTTATAAACGTATAAATATATCGAAATCATACCTGTTTACACTTGGCTGCAAAGAGGTGCGGCCATGTGCGCAACGGCAACCGTGATTTTTTAGAATCTTCATATTAATTACCGTGATGTAGACGTTATTTTATATAAAAATTAAATGAACGTAATCTTTTACCAAAAATCAATTCAAAATAATTTAATTAAAAATATTGGCGGCCAAATTTTGATAGGCAACCTAGTAAATATATATTCTTCTAATTATAAATAAACATAAAAATTTGGTTTTAAACAAAAACTCGATGAACGCACCAATCCTGCAGTGGGATCTCGGACTATAAGGAGAATATAAACTATGTGTGAACAATTAGTGAATTATTGGTAATTATAAATAAAGGCTGAATAAAATATAATTGCAGACCGGACGTCCTCTAACAAATCCAGACGGCTCCATATATCACTTCGATCCGGCCAATCCGCCCGTTATTTACCAAGATAATGATAAGGTATGAAACAAATTTAATATACCGGAAACTTTTTAGAACATTGTCTATGACATGGTCATGTCTAAAATATTGTCTATTAACAGGTGAAGATTTTTTTTATTTTTTTGTTGTTATGTATGTAATTAATTTTTAGGTTTATTCGTTTGTTAAATAAATAAATAAATAAGTCAAAGTTTTCCTTGTATCATGCGCTAACATAAAATCTTTTTTTTTTAATAGTCAAACAAATGTTTGACAATTTTATTATGCTATAGATAAAGTCAACACAGATGCAAAGCTTATACGAAATGCACAAACCTTCTATCTCCCGACTCAAAGATTATTTCGCCGGGAATCGAACCCAGGATTACGGATCACCTTCAAGCCAATTTACACGCGTTTTTAATTGTAGTACAGATAAAAATTGTAATCAAAAATGTTTCTTTCAGAATGACGCAAATGAAAAGCGAAGGGGGAAATTGGAAAAGCAACATTCATTTATGGTTACTGGTAAGTATATACAGTACCCGGCCATTTATAAGTCGCATCGTGTATTTATATATCAGGAACAGTAGTTTATATAAATAGTGCCACGTTTTTTTTTTCTTTTCAGAATGTGAATGTTCTACAACCGAGTGCAGAAAATGCTGTTGTGAGTGTAGACAAAATGGAGGTCAGAAATGTAACAGTGATAAGGTATATTTATTATAATTTGTTTTAATTAATTATAAATCACAAATTTTGGATTTCGATTTGACAGTCCTCTTTAAGACAATTAGAGTTTATTTGATATTTCTTGACAGACTACTCCGCCAGGATCTAAAAACAATTCAATGCCAAACAGTCCAGTAAAAGGAATTGAACCAAAAGAAGCACCTCCATCGCCTGAACCCATACAAAAACCAGAAATCCAAAAAGAGGCAAAACCCGTATACGAAGTCCCACCGCAGCGAACAGAAATCCAGATTGAAAATTCGAATATCGAACACCAAAAATCTGTTGACCATCAGAAACAGTATGAAACCCAAAAATCATTCGAATCTCAAAAGTTTGAATTGAATTCGCCAGCCAATCAGAAGCCTTACGAGTCGCCCAATCAGCGGCCGGTGTTTGAAAATAGAACGTTTGAGAATCATAGAAAAGTACAGGAAGTTCAGTATCCAAGTCAGGAGTATAGCAGCTATGGGCAAGGATTTAGAATGGAAGAGGTATTTATGAAGCGATAGTAAATTAAAAATATGTAAAATGGGGCACTAATATATTTATTTGCTTATTAGTATTCCTACAGCTACAAGCAAAACCAGAATACACATTCAACATAGACAAAAAACACAGTTTTATTACGTACTTATACAAAATAAATTGTAGGATGCATAGATCATTAAAATATATTTAATATATTGGAAATTTAGTTATTATGTCTAAAAAAGGATATTTCATAATTGAAGCATTCTTTAGTATTCTATACATCAATTTACTGGTAATTTGTGGTATAAGGTACATGATTGAGTTTTGTAAATAGTTTGTATTAGAGCCAAGAATATGGATTAAGTTTGCCTTATATGTATTGTATGAAGAAGGGGTGTGTCCACTTTTTTATTACTATTAGTAATTTTTCATTAAAGGCTGTTGTTTCATTGCAATTATTGTTTCGCCAAGAATAAAATCCAGGACCCCAATTGCCTGGGAAATATAAGGCATTGTACACCACTGTATCTGTTATTTTAAAACATGACTGACGTAATATTAGAAGTCACACAAACCCCAAAATACCCTGCAAATATCCCAAAATATATGCCTTTTTCACAGATAACACCACCACCGCAGGCTATAGTGAATTATCACCAAGATGTGTCAGAAACTCAAATGATGCAACAGAATAAAATGACGCCCATACCTATACAGGATCCTAATATCAGTAAGTATCTTCTATCAAGTATTTTTGAGGCGATTATTATTATTATAGAGTTTAATACTTATAGAAACCACGTTTAATTTCCAACCATGACAAAATAATAAAACATTTAGCTTTGATTTAATTCTGTACCGTCGATCACAAACCCTTCACAGGTCACTTCCTTTCTTTCTCCTACCACTTCTATTTCTTCTATCCAACTTTTTTTGGGCGCGCTCTTCTCCTTCCCATTGGTCCTTTCCATAACACACTTTATTAATTATGTCAAATTTCCATCACTTCACTTCACTTTATTTTTAACTAGTGACCCGCCCCGGCTTCGCACGGGTGCAATGCTGATGAAAAGCAGGTTTTTATTATGTATTGTTATTTCCGTCGCTGGAAAGCTCCGATAATATACGCGTTCGATCGCTGCTAAATAAGCTGTAATGGGCTGTATAGATCTATATTAAATAAACAATGTATTCCAGGTATTTTATTGGTTAAGGATTAATGCTGTATTGGTTAAAATCGCTTCGAAAATTAGCCATTATTTGTCGTAAAAATTAAATGGCAAAAATAAAGTTATTGCGGGTTGTCCATAAGAGATAGACATATACCATAGCGGATTTTTCTGTAGATCTTTTCAATGTGTACAATACTTACTACATTATTTTGATAAAACTCGTAGGGTTCAGCCTGCGTTTGCAATGTAAAAAATGTAATTATTTACGACATCACATTAGAAACCTCAGAAACAACAGTACCTCTCCACTATTTAATGGATGTTATTATACATATAAACCTTCCTCTTGAATCACTCTATCTATTAAAAAAACCGCATCAAAATCGGTTTCGTAGTTTTAAAGATTTAAGCATACAAAGGGACATAGGGACAGAGAAAGCGACTTTGTTTTATAATATGTAGTGATGGCGACTTCTATGGCAATCACAATTCCGCCAATCTCGCGTTCTAAGTGTTATCACGGTGAGGATAGATTTGATGGATTGAATTTAATCTGAGCAGAGTTACCCAAAACAAAAATGACTAATTTCCTATTGTATTAAGAAATGATTGTTGTTACAATTGTGTATGTTTTTCTTCTAGGACCGGTCTCATTAACAAATATGATGTATCCAACGCTACCACAACATTACCCTTTCGTTACACCATGTAGAATGGTGAGTTTTAATTAATTATTTATTTGCCAATTTTATAATAAACACATCGCATTTAAAAACATTTATTTAATATTGTGAATTGGGATAGTTTTTCAGTCTTATTACTGTCAAACAGTTATTTAAATAAATATGATATTTATTGTATACAGCTAGTAAGCTGGCTTATGTGTCGTACACATAATCACAATTTAAACTAAAATGCTGACTTCAAATCTCTAACAAATGTTATGTATCAGTATACGTAATATTTTGTAACCTATACCTATTACCAGTACCTATATTAAAAAGAAGAGAACCTGAAACCGTGAACTTTACCTAATTTGGAATGTACCTGCTAAAACTGATCATCTGGAAATAACTTAGTTTCCGATAAATCTGTACACAACAAACATACAAAACACATTTGGAAGCCTTCTCTATATATTTATTATATAATCACATAGCATACTCAAATATATTACTTATTTTCATCAAATAAATACAGTTTATGAGAGAAATATAAATTAGTAACATTTTCCAGGACCAGCAAATGCAGCCACTGTACCAGCAGATGCTGGGAGCTGAAGATCAGAAGCATCTATCGCAGTCACCACACACTGATAACACGTTCCGTATAGGTAAGTGTTATATGGTAAAAAGGAACTTATTTTCTGATTTTTTTTTATATGCAATATATTTATCGTTCTTTGGAGCGTACGTTTTTACGTATTTTTCTTCACACTACGAGCTAGTGTAACGTACACACATAATAGAGATGTCCATAAGTGGAAACAGCAGCTGAAGTATTTCGACTCGGGTTAATTTCAATTCGACTTAGGGTCCTTCAAGAAAAGAGCGTACCAATTCTAAAAGCCGGCAACGCACTGGCATTAAGCGGCGGTATCACTTGAGGTAAGCCTCCCGTTTGCCGTTTTATAAAATAAAACAATTAGTTGACAGTCGGGGTTCGAACGAACTCCAACACCGCTCAAAAACGCACATAAATTTTAACGATATTTTAAAGTTTTTCGATATATACAGACCCGAGCTATCCATATCCAACTGAGTTCAATGCATATGGCGGATGTCAAGATCCTGTGCTGCAACGAGGGTTTGTGTATTTTTATACTTTTTACTCCCCTTTATGAACAAGTTAATAAGTTCATTGAAAGGTATTTGTTGAGTTAAATGCCAAACTTTATTAATACCATAGATCCACAGAATATGACAGAGTATAACTACTCCAGAGTATTAACAATTATATCTATGGTCATCTATTAATTATATAAGACAATGATTACATTTTTGCTCAGTATGACCTATTAATATATCGAGTGTTTCATATTTTAATAGTGCCATCAAAATTTCTTAATAATTAATTGATTTTCTAGTAAAGTAATGAAATCACATTTATAGTATGACCTATGGCCACAGATATAAGTATATTTTATTGCTACAGATATAGTATGGGTTACAGTCCAGTGGAAGTACCGACTATGGTACCTTCGTATCCTGTCCCAAACGTTATTCTTCAGCCTCCCATACAACACTATCCGGTGAGTAATTAATATTTTGTAATAACTATATATTATTACTGTTAGCCTCAATTTCTATATATTACTAGGACACCTGACAAACGTTGTCCTGCATGATATTTCAAGCTATTAGGATATTAAAAGTATGAAAGTACCGAATGTAGCGCCATCTGCCGGTCTGATTTGTAAATGTAATCCATCCACGGCGCCATAATCGCATACAAAAAAATCGTTGAATCGGTCCATACGTTTAAGAGGACTTCAGTTACATACACACAAACTGTAGAATTATATATGTAAACATAGTAAATTTAAATTATTTATAATAAAAAATTTCTTTTACGACATATTGAATTAATATAAAGGTTTGAAAGAATTATTTTATGGAAATAGTTTCCATCGATAAATAATCCCGAAGAAATATTTTTTAGACGTATCAAGAGCAAATTCAATGGCAGGGCATCCAACCGCCCGTGCCAATAGCCAGTCCGGCTGCGCCAAAATTGATGCTACACGATGTCTATCCCATGGTTTGCCCCAACATTGGCTATCAGCCGTACAACGTTGTATATCCACAGGTATCTTGATATTGAATTTAAAATTTTCTTTGTAATAACAGCGTGTTGATTGAGATGTAAATTAAACCAATAAATTTAGTTAAAACTAAAGTAAACATCTGCTAGAGATTCCTACTGTCAACGATCGAAAATCTCCTCTTGCGATCAAGATTTATGTTATTTCGACGAGAATATCTGTTCCATAAATTATTCAATAGATTATTTTTAAACTGATCAAAAATGGTCCTTCGAGCCGGATCAATTTACAGCACACAGACTAAATGTAACAGACGGAGCTCTATGGGTAGGATCAAAGGTCCAAAGTGGTGGGATTATCTCAAGGGTATTGAGTGCCACTTTGAGAAAAAGAAAAAATTAATAAGATCGAGCAATATTCAAGTCTGATTTGTTGTTATAAAACAATATCTTAAATACTACTTATATCACATTTACATTATATTATTATTGTGAGCCGTGTCAGTAGGTCAATGTTGAAATGAAATCTGACGCATTTATGTATATTTATCGAACATTATATAAACTGTTGGTGTCGCAAAATATTTACTTTCCTCACCAAGTTACAATAATTGGCTTTTTTTTATTCTTCAGGTCCTACCACAACCATATCCAATATGTCAGCCGGTATACCCAATAGTACCAGAATGTAGGAACAACATGACGCAGAAGAAACGCAACTCCCTCCCCAACTCTTCTCGCACTACACCTCAAACCCCGCTGGAGAAGAAAGAAGAGACGGACTCGACGGAGATAGCTGTTAAGATACAGCAGATTAAAGAACAGGTATGCTTCTAAGCGATTAACTAGAACTTAACTAAGTTTTAGTGTAAATGCAAGCACAGAGCTGAAGAAATTTTTGTAAGTTTTTACGTACGAAAATTTGTTATTGTTTAAACTTAGAAGATAATATGAGCGGTAACACTAATGAATGGTAGAAAATTATTGGATTTGACATAACATTAAATTAATTCCATTCGGAATAATTTGTATCGTATTTTTCAACTAGCAACATTTTCTAAATTATCAGAAATATACTGGGCTAAATTTCAATCAGTCTTCTTAATTCTTAGACATGGTGATTATTCTTCACATCATCTCTCAATAAGTTTACAGACGACTTGGATTTTGACGTTTATTAAATCCCTATTTTTGTAATAAATGTTAAAAATAAACTTTATCGGTTAAATGTTTAATATTTACAGATGGCGCAAATGAATACAAAAGATAAGAGTGAGAGAAGAACAGACTGGAGGGCTAACAACGGATCTGGGATACTGGGAAGTTATCCCGCTAACTTTAACGGGAGAGTTAATGGGTAAGAAAAATTTGTTCATAACACACCATAAATGGGCGAAACGCTGATAGACTAGTTAAACGGTGCCGTTTAGTTAAAGGGCTAGGCTGTTAGTTGAACGGCTAATTAAGCTTATTGGCTGCGACATGTATATGTGACTTAACTAATGATAGGTACATAACGAGTGTATATTATTTTTTATAATATGTATGTTCATCGTATTTGTCATGTATTTTAGAAAAGATAAAAAATGCATTATGTACGCTGTGGTGTATTCAACATATATTTCTTGCATTATTAAAGTAAAACTTTTATTTCATCGTCTCAAACTTTTTGGTCTGTGTGGCGCATGTCGCGTGACGGTCGGCCGCGGAGTAGGGATAAAGTGAAAGGCGCTCGTCATAGCAGCCAAGGCCAATATGGCGGCGCACATAGTTCGCAGCATTTGACCGTGTAGTGTATAGACTATTATTCATTTATACCAGTGCTCCACGCTATTTTAATATGTGTATATAGTATAAATAATTGTTAAGTATTATGTATGTCGTACTCTCCAAGTCACAGAATTCAATAAAAATATTAGTTGGAGACTTAGTCTACTTTTATTAGTCCCATTATCATTCCAATTTTCCAAGTATAAAATTAAGATTGATAAAGCGATTTTATACCCTTAATGGAATATTTTTAGTTAAATGTCTATAATGTGAAAAAAAGTTTCACTTTTACCGTGGTTTCATAAAACCACACAACATTTATCTACACAATGTTTCTAGGAGGCCAACCGATGAAGCGCAGTTGAGTTCGGCCGCTCGGGCGATTGTAAATTCAATACGGAATATACAAGCGAAAAATAATTGTAAGTGATTTGTACATATTAAAATCTTGTAATCTTTTCTATTAAGTTTTTATTAACTTACCGGTTATGAAATATGTGTGAATTTATTTTATAGTTTACATACATTTTTGCGTAGAAAGTAAGACAAAACCAAGCAATGTGTTATATTCTACGTTAGTATGTTAAAACTAATAATCACCTTAAGGATACGAATTAAATAGTTTGGCGACGTCGTAACTTTTTTTAATTTGGTGCTACACACCTTAGTCCCAGGATACCTTAATTTAGTAGTTTTAAAAGTCAGAAACCTGCAGTATTTTATAATCGGACATCGAGGCAGAATACGGAATTTCAAGGCAGTTTTTGCCGCGCACCACCACTTTGTGGAATCAGCTGCCCATTGATGAATTTCTGAACCAATAAAGGAGCGCACCAGTTATAAAAGCCGGCAACGCACTTTTGAGTACTCTGGTACTGTGAGTGTAGCACAACGGTATCACTTAACATCCTCCCGGTCTCTTGCCCGTTTGCCCCCTATTACATAAAAGTAATTAATCGAGAAGATTTAAAAAAATCTGTCATCTCTCCGCTTCTACCACCTTGATTAAGGTCTATAAACAGAGCATGTACAATTAAATAAATACATTTCAGACAACGACAGAAAATTTGACAATAGACAGGACCAAAGACAAGATTTCCGCTACAGAGGCCGAACCGAGAGGGACGAGAAAGATCGGACCGAAGGCCAGAGACCGGTTATCCGGCCCGAGAGACCGGATAGGAATAGGGGGATATTTCGGGATAATAACTTCCCCATGCAATATAGGCCGCCTTATTTATTGCGACAGGTATGACGTTTACTCCAAAGCTAATTTTATTCAAAGATTGCACAGATTCACTACCCTTGTTTTGAGTTTAATCGTAAAAATGACAAATGACGTAATACTTCACTTGCGCGATGCTCCATTAATTGCAGTGATAACTTCTTATGGGAGGGGGTAAACCGTTTCGTTACGTAACGCGTTACGGCGCCATTCTGTCTAGCTTTAACGCAATAATTATTATTATCACAATAATTACGGTTTGATCATTTTTCTATGATAAGGGATGGCGTTCTTATCCAAAGTATAGGAATCAATTAATCATATATATACACATATATTTTATGTCATGAAAATATGGTGCGAATCACGTTAACAACGATGATTTACCTTTAGCCATCTAAATTAGGCTCATTTCTTTAAAAACTTCACATGTGTATATTTAATCAGATGTCTCCTGGGGCGTGGTGCAGGCGATCCCCAGGGCCGGTCCATCCAGGTAATTTATTCAAATAATTATTGCTTTGGGAATTTGTTAAACTAAAGTTATCTCATTTTTTTTTTAATATCTAGCCATTTTGAACTTAATAAATTATGAATTGAATATTGTATGAAAAATATAGTTCCCAAATTTTTTACTCTTTTAAGAAATATTTAAAAGTTTTAACTACAAAAAATGGTAAAAATGGAGTTTAGTATCTAAGACTGCCCTATCTCTGGAGCACCACTTGACACTCTTTTTGGGACATCCTGTATATTTAATTGAAACCTTCATACTAAACAATAGTATCTCTTTAACTAATGTAAACCATTGCCCAATATTTTGTCTATATCACTCTTTGTATAGATGAGTGAGACAAAACATTATTTAGTAAATTTACGATATTTTTTCAGTTTTAAACCCTCCGAGACGACCTCATCCGGATAGATATACGCGGCGTTAGATTGTATAAGTTTTATTCAATAGGTTGAGGCGCTTTTTGAGAATGTTTTTTTTTAATATTAGTACCGACAATATGTGTTACCATGGTTACCATTTTCATCGGTCTTGTAGTAACTATACGGTACTATAATTAGCCCATGTTTCATGATTTAATTTCTCAACAAATATTTCGTATTTGTTTTTTTTTTGTTATTTAAATATATATAATTGAAATCTTGCCATGTTCTTCGTATCTTCATCATTTTTAAAAATTGTATTCGCAAAACGCGCCTTAGCCCAATAAATGTTCAAACATATCCCTGTCCACTGTTTGTTTCTATAGAACTTGCAATAGTCGATGTTACTAGACAGCTTTTTCTAAGTAGGAGACACGCGTGCGACATTTAGTCGTGCGACTTTTTTGTCAACATTTCTAATATAGTAAAAAAAAATTAAACGAGCTTGTTATGAAGCCATGTTAGACGTTCAACCCTGATGTTGTGCGTTTGCACGCTAGCTTTTCAATGGACTTATGCAATTGACATTATATCTTAGCCTATGCATTAGATTAGAGCACAGATATAGGGCTAACTATCATTCCCATATATCAAATTCTAATACATTTTTGGCGTATGAGAGTAACTAAGCAACTAAATGTCACCCTAAGAGTCAATAAGATTAATACAAGTGCAAATAAGTGATAGACTCTAGTTTTTTAAATCGGAATAGGATTTTAGAAACTTATTTCTCAATTAAAATATAGCATCGGGCTCATAAGACCAATAAAGACACAACTTAATATATTACAACGAATACACGATAGTCAATAGTCGCTGATTAAATGTCGCTCGTGTGTAAATACCCTTATAATTGGTTTGCAATGAAAACGATTTAAGGGACACAATTCGCTATTTTGTTTTTAAGTAAATGTAAAATGAATCGTGTCCTTTAACTAGTTTTGTGTAAATAGGTAGGACTTTAGGTTTTTTAGTATTTTTATTGAAAGAGTATTTTTGTTGTTCGGGGCTGCCTTCGGAATATCTATAATACGAAATTACTTTGTTCGTCCACAAATCTAATGTAAGCGGTCGATTCTGTTTTGCATACCTTTGAGTATTTATTTACACATCAAACAAATTCGGTGATAAATTTAAAGGTAACAGAGAATATTAAATTACAAATATATAAGCTATATAAATTCAAATTTATTTGCTAGTTGATTGGAAAAATTGTTGATTGATATTGATTTGGCAATTTTGGTGATTTTCGTTGTGATAAAATGATATTTTAATGAAAGCTGGTTACAATGTACCCTCACTAGTGTACCATTTAAATTGTCTCCGCTTTTTAAAATAAAAAGCAGAAAATATTTATAGTTCTACTCAGATCACTAGCAACGGAATCGGTTGATAGAGTCAATACGACCTCATGAGTATCACCGGTATTCGTTTCTTATCAGGCTTTTAATCCAAGCCAGGAGAGTAGAAGTCATGATTTTGAATCTTACTCTTATCAGCTCTTAGTTGGATCACGTTAGTCAAGCCTTGCATATATAAGCCAACTTTCTGTTACATTTCAAAATGTAGGTAAACTAAGAAAATACTGCGTATAATTTGTTTTGAATGTTACCATAAATCTCGCGGCGTTCAAAATGCCGTGTCCATCGCTAGATCTCATGACGCAATACCTAGTCATTACATTACATTTTAGTTTTAAGTTGTGTTAACTTATCCTACTGGTACTTGTTACGAACATCGCTCATTGCTAACCGACAAAAATAATTACGCCATAACTGAGAAATTATAAAGTAGCTGAAAAAAGTAGTAGAAAAAAACTGGATACATTTAGTTGCGCATTACGTATATGCCTAAATTGGTGGCAAACAAATGAGCGTTGTTCATTCACCAATCAAATTAAGGTGCACGTCATCCAGCAGAACCAATGGAATTAGGAATCGTTTTGTGTGATATGAGGGTGGTTAGGACGAGACTTAACGATAAGTGTGACTCCCGTATGTCAAAATTTTGACGTATGGAAGTCAGTTCGCACCATCTTGTTTCTGTCATCCATAGACTCGTCACAGATTTGGTTGGTGGCTCGTCTGAGCGGACTTTAACATGTAGTACTTAATAAGATATTATTTAATATTTTTGTTAGAAAATTTCAAATAGCCATATGCAAGCTGGTTTGCAATATTAATAAGTTGATTTGCATGATAAATGTACAACCTTCGTTGCTGCGTTGTATATATAAGTGAAAATACATATATTTATGTTAACTAGAGTTGTGGTGTCTGCGCAAACTTAAGTTTTTGTTATATTTTTAGATTCTATATTAACTGCAATAGTATTAACGACTGGCTTGTTTTTGTTCGAAAATATCAGTACAGTTTTTGTATTAAAATACTATTGTTTTCAAGTTACTAGTGATGCTATAACAATAATAATTATTGTACCTGGTTAAGAAATATATTTTCGTGTTACGTCGTGATTCAGTGTCCTACTTGTAACTCAATAGATTATAGACATTATGGGGTTAAGTTTGTCTACTACCACAATGACACCTGTCAAATACCAAATACTGACATTGACAGATGCACGTCTGACGTTAAGGCAATGTCCCGTAGAGTATATTATTTGTAAGAAAGTTTATTGTGACGGTAGAGTATATAATTGTTAATATTAAAGATTTTAGCGTAATTGTGTGTTTTATTACTAGTGTGGTAAGTAATTAGTTTTAAGAGAAAATATGCACAGATAATATATGCGTTGGATATATTTACTACAACTGAACACGTATGTCTGCATATAATTAATAATTAAAATTAAGAAAAGGACGAAATCGAGTTTCAGTAAGAGGAGCATGAGCAAATTTCCGCACAAGTTAAAGTCAGAGTATTATTCTGGCGATATTGTAATTAAACAATAAAGATAGCATCTGGATAAGCACATTCTACCATCTTATTGGTCTTTAGTTATAAATGACTAGCGGCCCGTACCGGCTTCGCACGGGTATGGGTATTTTTTGTAGATATTGATATGTTCTTGAATATTGTAGATCTTTTTTTTGTTCTATAATCAATAGTTTTCGCAGCGCATGCGATGAAAGATATAGGCATTATCTTACACCTTGGGCAACATTATTGTAGTTATGAGTTGCTTATTTTTTCTTGCCTGTGTTAATCAGTGATAATGTAGCATTCAAATGGTGAATTTTTTTTTGAAATTGATCAAAAGTGGTTTTTGATCAAATTCGTTACAAACATACATTGAAATCTTTTTATTTATAATATTACTGTGATTATTGTGACGATTGAGAAGTATATATTAAAACTACTTTAATTATAAAATACAAATAATTTAACCACTGACGTCACTGCCTAAAAAATAGTAATAAAAAAGTTGGGAATCCTCCCCCGGACGAACGTTAGGAACAACAGAGTTGATTACACTATTCTTGTCACACTCTAACTTGATAAATGGAAAGCAAGCTATCTCTTTCGCATCCATGTTTACAAAATTGTCTGGGTTGTATTTTTTTTTTAAACTTAAGTTTGTCTTTATTAGGACTGTTATAAACGGGCTTAACTAGAATGGGTTCGATCTTGAAGAAATTCGTATATCGAGCAGGTGTTATGCATATATTTATGTGTGTATTTAACATATAAGTTTTGTGCCTCGATTAAAATCCGTGTTGAATCAAAATTATAGCGTAAAATATTTGGGTATATACCTACTCCTACGCTCTATGCTCTATGCTGAAGCAACTTTTGTCGATAATATGACCGAAAAATGTTTATTAGTTAAGACGTGTTCAAATGTCTGACACGTAACTTTCGACTTTCTTCCTAAATGACTTTTTAGACTAATGTCGCCTCTTAACGGCGTACGTAAGCAATCAAGTTCATTTCTTAGCACCTTAATGTCTTTAATTTGTTTCCGCCCAAGCTCTTTAGCGTGAGAGCTGAAAATATAAAATGGCAGAGCCTACTTACTACATAGGTACACTAGTATTATAGTCTCTTCTAAAACAACAATGTTTACCTAAAGCAATAATACTATTTTAGTGCTTTAAGACACATGTGCCGTCTTCTTTAAAAATAGTTGGTAACATGTACTACATACAAGCGTTTAATGATGCGTGTTCTTTGTGATGAACACATTTTAAACACAACTATAGCAATTAATGATGATTATACCTATTTATCTTTAAAAATATGACACGCAAAACTGTTTTGAGCTGTTTACATTAATGTATATATGTACCTATATATCAAATTGGGTGCATAGGGGCAGGAGCCTCACCTTATATTAGTGATACCGCCGCCCATGGACACTAATTGC
The DNA here is from genome assembly GCF_905147795.1 of Pieris rapae. Classification (NCBI taxonomy): domain Eukaryota; kingdom Metazoa; phylum Arthropoda; class Insecta; order Lepidoptera; family Pieridae; genus Pieris; species Pieris rapae. The sequence continues at coordinate 8,742,662 of NC_059523.1, read as the reverse complement.
CAGAGGGTTCGCGAATGCATTGCCGGCCATTTAAGAATTAGTAAATAATAAATATACAAAACTGAAGAGAATTTTGTTTATAATTATAAATTCACGCCTCTAAAGAGTTGCCAGGCTCCCGGACTATAACTGACAAACAGTCAGCGCGCTAATTACGATGATTAGTGAAAATTGGCATTTATTGCACTCGCTACTGCGTTGCCAGTTCCGGAATTTGAAATCTACAATATTTATTTATTTATATATTTATATTGTACTCCTACAGCTTACACAAAATACATATAATAACAAACAAATACACCGAGAACATACCCACAAACGGAATACATGATACATTATAATAAAAAGATTTAAAAAAGGGAACAAACAAACAAGGTATTTAATACAATTAACTGATTAAATTTAATTAATTAAATTTAATCAGTTAATTAAATATTATAAATACATGGTTGATAAAAATATTAATTCGGATTTCGTTAAGAGTTTATTGAAAGAGTCTTTTGATGATTGGAAAATAATAAGGTTTTTAACCTTTTTGAGACATTTTGTATTTATTATACGGTACAAACAATGTAATCATAATTCTATTTGGAAAATATGAGTAATAAATTATCAAATGAACTAAACACGATAACGATGTCGAGCGAGGAGATTACTTATTACCTATATGATTACGTTTCTTTTTAAGATTAAAGGTTATACTGTGAAAAAGAATTAAGAATATCTAACTCAGTTCAAATTCAGTACAATACCTCGTTCTTGGGTTCAGACCTCTGTAGTCTCCTTGAATTTTTTTTATGTTTCAGGCTTATCCGATGTTAAATGATACCTTTGCCCATAGACACTCACAGAGAGGCTCAGTTGACAGAAAGCTTTACAATGTAATGTTACTTTACGACGTCTTTCTAAACCATACAACCAAATATTAATTGCGAACATCTCCGAGGGGATCTAAAAGAATAAATAAAGCTACGCTATGATTTTTTACAATTACGAAGAGACTTTCCAGTCCGTCCCTGTCGGCCATCCAATTAGTGAACAGATTAAAGATATACCGAGGGAGCCATTACGGAACAAATTACCGCTCTGCGCGCCGCTCCGCTATGCCACCCCTTGATGGGCTAAGTCATAAACTGAGCGAGATTTTATTTTTATACTATTTTTGTTGTAATAGTGTTAATAGGTAATGAAAAGAATCTAACGGAATAATAATTGCATTTTAAGTAGATTTTAGTTTTAATCCCCAACAGTTTTAATTAAAAAAAGCCTTTTTGGCGTCTCATTTAGAACATGCTGAATACGCACCCAAATAAATACCAATCAAAGAATAGAGATGACAGCTGTTAAAAGTGTATTGTCAAAAAACGTTTTAGTGTACAAAAATTACAAAACACCGAAAAGACTTTATCCTAAATCGTCAATCAGCCTTACCGAAAATGCAACTAATCCTTATAAAAAAACATAGGTTTCCTTGCTCAATAAATATGTCGCATACAGCGAGGAAATGCTGCCAGCGTTAACTTAGAATTAATATTAAGGTCCGCTGCTACAGGGAGCAAACTTTTAGATTTGTTCTAAGTATCTTTATTAATGTTTAATTATTATTTAGTTCAAAAATAAAATAAAAAGGCCTTTTAATTCTTACAGCAGAACGGGAAGTTGGATTAATTAACTTTACTTACTGTATACTAGTGTTAGTTTTGTTAGTATTTAAATTTGTATCCTAAATTTAGTTGTGTTAGTTTTTCCTACTTCTAAACTATTATTGTTCTGTAAAAACTCCTCTATAGGTGAAGGCCTTCTCCAAAGATTGCCAGTCCTCTCTCGATTGGTCTCGATCCAGTTGGGACCAGCTGTTTTTTTATTTCGTCTTCCCAGAGTTCAAAAATAGGATATGTAAAAAAAATATCGAAGTAGTTATCATATTTAATGAAGAATCGTCTATCGCTTGAAGCTTGTCCCCCCGCCGACCACTCCCGTACCAGCCAAAGTTAATTGTTTTAATCGCGCCTACTTACTCGTTATGTATTGTCGGCATGCTTTATATACAATTATGTACAGTTCCTTGTGGTACGCATTCTCATTATCCCAAAACGTAGAAAAGTTCAATGTTTTACCGGAGTGCTTTTTAATGTTTTAAACTTCAGAAGTTATTAAGTATACTTTTAGAGACTTTATTGATCATACACAGATTGGATTTGACCCTGGAGTTCGATTTCCAGAAAACTATGTAAGACAACGATAGCCTAATACAAAGTACTTCCGATAACAATTAACATTGATCCTTTGGCGTTGCGTAGAGTTGTGGGGTGCATCTTCATCATCTACCGCATTTACCATGGAGAGTGCTCAGAGGAGTTGTTCGGATTAGTAGGTACCTGCAGCTGTGTTTCATCATCGGACGCCGAGGCAGAATACGAAATTCTACCCGTAACATCTCGACGTCCGCCATTCCACAATTGCGCGTTTTTCACGTTTTCGCGTTTTTGTGGAACCAGCCGCCCACTGAAGTATTTCCGAACCAATTCGACTTAAGGGCCTTCAAGAAAAGAGCGTGCCAATTTTTAAAAGGCCAGCAACGCACTCGCGAGCCTTTTGAACTCGCGAGAGTTTGAAAACTCCAAACAAACTTCTCTCGTCTAGAATTTGGTGTAGTTTTTCAAATCTCCTTAGGAAGGAGTACTTTACACTTGTCTCTCAGTTTTCTTGTCTCAGACGTGAATGAGGCATGAATGACATGATACCGTAAGTATCAAAAATGTAGTAAAATATTACAATTACGTAATATCAAGTTATTTGTTTGTATTATGTTAGCCGTTTCGCATGTTCATTTCGTTTGAAAAATAATCGGAATTATCATTAATGGACACAAAGTGCTACTGTATTTGTTGGATTATTTACTATATCATAAGTACTTAATAGCCACCACCTCTATATATAAAGAATACATTTGTATGTTTGTTTGTTGCGCAAACTGTCCTTTTACAGTTTTAATTAGCACTGATTTTTATCAGTTAAACACAATTTGAGTACTTCATTAATTAAAATTTGGTAAAGATTTTGGTTTTATATTTAAACTGACCTTTAGAGAACGAGGCTTTTGTGATGTTAAGTGCCCATGGACACATATTGCTAGAAGGCTCGCAAATGTGTTGCTGGCCCTTTAAGAATTGATATGGATATTTGAATTGTTAAACTAGGTTTACTATGTACCTGCTTCCGTAATTATAATCTAGAGGCGATATTTAATATCTCTAGTAAGTCAAAGCCAATACATGTTTGTCTCTGAATTTGATTTTTCGCCTGGCATTTCTGCATGAGTTTCCTTGACATTTTTACTTTGTGTATATCCTCCTGTCATCATTAAAGATGAAAAAAATAGTTTAACTTGTAGACACGCCACTATTATTCTGTATAACTGTTATAGATTAAGTACTAATAGACGTGGTTTTAATTAATAATAATAACACCATTTCAATATCATAGAAAATAAAAATCAGATGGTTGTTAGTTTTGTGATACTTAGTAGTTATTATTTCCATTACGTATTCTTTTGGCTTTCTCGAACTTTCCATTTGAAACTGTGTTTGCTCCATTTCTTCAGATCAGCCCATCACTTTTGTGGCCTTCCCACGTTTTGTTTTCCATTTCTTCAGACGAGCAGGAGGCTCATCTGATGTTAAGTGTCACCGCCGCCCATGGACACTCGCACTGCCCGAAGTCTCGCGCTGCCGGCCTTTTAAGAATTGGTATGCTTTTAAAAGTAAACCCAAAAGGCGTGTTTAGTTAATAAAATATAATAATCCCTGGTCAGTTGTGTTTGCATTCACTCAACGTCACTTTGTGTCAATTAGACCGTTTGATAAGATAAGGCTTCATTATTCATGGCTTCTGTATTAAAACCACTTAATTTCACTATTTATCAATGTTTTGTTTAACCGCGGCTTTACTCATGTAAAACTTTCCTCCACGCTTTACAAGAGGTAGACTATTGCTGAAAATTAATTTTTAACATTCTAATTTTATAAGCGGTGTGAATGGAATACGAAATGCTGAAGTCCATAAATATTTGGGAATTGCCACTGTCGAGGAAGACATTAAAAGATCGACCGTGCGATACAAAAGACTTCAGCAACACGTCAACCCCCTTCGGGCCTCTTGGAAACGACGGACAGTGTGTATCGACTGTTTTTACTGAATTTTTGAATTTACGGAGGGAAAAAAAATGGATTTGCGTTCCCTAATTGCCATCTTTTCTCATTAAATCTGATAAAAGCCAAGAGGCTGATTGCTGATGGATTAAAAATTAAAAAAAAAATCATTTTAATTCAGCGGTTTAGGTGTGAACTACTAAAACTCTTTTGTGTTTATGATAAGTTAGGTTCCAAAACCCGTTCTTTTATGGAATTGTGTCTCTTAATACGGGACAGACTTATTTCGGAATTTATTAACCCTATCCCCCCTATTAAATTACACTCATGTCTGAACCCTTGCAACAAATGTAACTGTCCTCTCCTGGAACCCACGAAAACAACCAAATACCTGGGATTAATTATAGATTCAAGGCTTTGTTGGAGCCCTCAAATAAACTATCTATGTTCACGAGTTCGCAAACTTATAAATGTTTTCAAACGCCTTAGAAAACCTTCTGACCCACATACAACCAAGATAGTGTATACTGCATTATGCCAGTCGATATTATCTTACTGCATATCGGTATGGGGTGGAGCGGTATTGTCCTCGATGCTGAAAATTGAGCGCACCCAACGTGCCATTCTTAAAATATGTTTCAGAAAACCTTTCCGCTACGCAACTTCAAAATTGTACAGCGAAGCAGGGCTCCTAACTGTAAGACAACTTTATTTAATGGCAATATGCAGGCTTTTTTGGAAACAAACACAACCAACTCTAACCAAACGCAAACCTTTATATAAGCAACCTAAAAATCGCACTTTTTTCGCTCAACGCTTTTTCTCCTTCCGAGGTCCTTTCATCTTTAACCACCTTATTAAAAATAAAATTATCACTAACTTTTCAAAAATCACACTTCATACTTTCACTAACAAACTCAAAAAATATCTTGTTAAGCTGTCCTATACTAACACAGAAAACATTCTAATCGTACAAAAATAGTGTAGGTATAAATTTGTTAAGTAGAATTAATTAATTAAGTAACGTTTAGATGTAAAAGGAAGAGACTGGCTGCCCACAACACAGGGAATCCTAGTGTGGGGGGGCCAGTGCACTCTACTTTATAGAAACAATTAATGTATTTTGTGTCTAATAAAGTTATTTCTTTCTTTCTTTCTTTCTATTGCAATGATAACTTCTTCCTGTTATGTTTCTTATGTCATACTTGAAAAATGTGTTGGTGTGTCGCAGGGATCAAACTTAATAACGGTCATATTCCTAACTGCGTTACCAAATTTACGACTTATGCTATTGATAGTAAGGAATATGTCACTATATAATATAAAGTGTAACTCATGGGTCTTGGCCTCAGATTGCATTATTTGATAAAGAATTTGATCTGCATTCTGATATATTTCGTTGATATTTCGAACTGAGATATGCCGGTTTCTTTACGATGTTTTTTTCACCGTACGAACCTATATAGTCAGGCGCACCGCGCATCGAACCTAAGACCTCAGTAATGAGGGACTCACTTCGAAGCTCTTGGATAACACTGCTCCCACAATGCATTTTGCCACCTTTTGAATGTCCTGATATTTCATTTGTAAATGGAGTTTTAAATCTTAAATTATAACATTCTATCAGTTTTTCCGGTCAAACATTTCTTTCCCAGACGAGATAAACTCGTAGATTATTGAATCTTATCAATATATGTCGTTCCTCTAATAAATAACAAATCAAAAAGATAAACACACTATAAAAGCCAAATAATTCATACTTAACTGACATTATCTGTGACACCTGTCAAACTGTCACGTTGACAGATGACAACGGCCTAAATGAGGAAGAAATTGCGTTGTGATTCACATATATTAGTATTTTGAGATGGTTTTATCAATTGATAAGATTATGATTCCGACATTATTTAAGCTGTTTGTGAAGGATATTTATTTATTTACAAATTGTCAGGTGACAAGCTAGGCATATGAACTCCGGATATGGGGGTAAAAGTTTCTGTTGATTTAGCAATCGAAAGACGCGAGGGCGGATCTACTCGTACAAACGTCAGTTTGGGCTGCAGCCCAGGGTCCTGTGGATACAAAGGGCCCCCAGTCTCCATTGAAAACAATAATCGGCATTTTTATGTGCGATGGGCGTCTATTACGGAGGACTTTCCCGTAATATATATATATGCATTCGTCTTTTTTTATCCTCTCGGACTACTCTCAACAGTAATTAATTAATTAATAATCAATTCGACTTAGGGTCCTTCAAGAAACGAGCGTACCAATTCTGAAAAGGCCGGCAACGCACTCGCGAGCCTTCTGGCATTGAGACAGGTCTCTACGCTCACATAGAACTTTTAATTTTCAGACTCCCAGAACCAACATTGGGTTCCGCGAGCCTCTTCACAGGATGTGTTCTCCTTTAGATACTATCAAAAACATTGACCCTTTTTCGCACTCCACTACTGCTTTGTTTAAGAGTAGAATAAAGCAACTGTAAATGTCTTTGGTCTTTGGTGGTTGTATAAGTGTAACCCGTTGTGGATGCATCCAGTGTGTTTGTATTGTGTTTTATTTTTGACTTTGTTTTTATAATAAGGATGTTTCTGTTTGGTTTCCGAATAAATAAATAAATAGAGAGTGTCCATGGGCGGCGGTATCACTTAACATCAGGTGAGCCTCCTGCCCGTTTGCCCCCTGTTCTATAAAAAAAAATCTGAATATTTAACGTTTTCGAACTCTTATGAAATATATAGCTGATAATAATAGTAACACGTTTTCCTTTAATAGCGCCCTTATGTAAATAAACTCGTTAAACACTTATTAAAAGAAGAAATTAGTATGTTTCATTTGATAATGTAATGTAGGACATCTCTAATTCAATCTCCACGCGACGCAAGCAGTTTTCGGAGGCTGGTTGATGTGTTCCTAGAGAGAATAAAGAGAAAAAGAGAGAATAGAAAAAGAATTTATATATATGTATTTATAAAAACTTTTCACACTGATACATTGGTGCAAAAATAATAAAATACAAGACAATATACAACAAACACGAAGAGAAAATAATAATTGATTTTAATGTGTCAGGGGAGCAACTATGGCGATATCCAAACCTAGCTTTTATCAGAATATCGGTGAGTTTTAGTCAAAACGCGTTCTGGACGATGAGATGATGATATAATATCCTTAACGGCTGAAAGTACATCATTAGCAACTTTCAGGGTATGACGTCAGCAGTGATTTGTTGCGCAGATTGTATACTACTATACTGTGATGTATACAGATTGTATATAGATGTCGTAAGTTATTTTGTTTCGTTCAATATTATTACGTCATTGTTTTAAAGCAGTTTTGCACTGATTTATTTTTAAGGTAGTTTGTCTAGTCATATTATATATACTAGTTATATATAGATATATACTAGGTATATATATAAATTCAAAGCCTTCGTTAAAAGGTTTTAAAATAATAAAAAGTTAAAATTAATTATAAAGCTTTTTATAAATGTGACGAATACTTAAATGGTCCTAATCCTTGGGATTGATTTGCTCCAGTTGAAACAATTTGTATTAAAAACTTGTCGATTAAAAAGAGTGGCGGAAAGTTTCTTGCCAGTTCTTCTTGACCGCTCTACGCCCTTGACTTGCGAACTGGTAGTAAATGTAAATTTACAATTAATTTAATTATTTTTGACGCTCATAAGTGTACTTGTTTACCTATAATATGAATAAAGTCATTTAGAATTTGAGTTTGAGTTTAGTATTTTACATTAACTATTACAATCTTTTAACTAGCGGGGAAAACTGAAATGGAAAATATGAAGGATTACCTTTTACCCTAAAAGAGGTTATACATTATAAGGGCACAATTTTCATTATTTTTTTAATTGTTTCATATTAGGGTTGCCTGGAAGAAATCGCTTGTTAGCGATAAAGCCGCCCGTGGTCTAATTACTTATGGAACCTACATACATTTTGTTTTTTTTACACGTATAATTATATTATGGTAACTAAATGTAAATAAAATACTTATATTATATGAGGATTCAGTAATAAAACTTTAGTAATAATAATAATATACATTCAATCCTGAGCTAATGGAAACAGTTGCTAAACATAGCCTTTATTTCAGCAGCCACCTCCAGATCCTGCCATTCCTGTCTGCACTGCATTCTCTTCCTTGAACCATCTGCTGTTTCCTCTATCCACCTTCTGCGAACACAATCTGCCAATTTAAATATTTTATCAAAATATATCTAGAGTCTAAAATTTGGTCAAAGTATGAGTTAATATAACAGTAATTAGAGGGTTCCCACAGGCGTTATCGGGTAACACTGTGTTTGTTTGTTTGTCTGGCGATAAACTGCGGCCGTTCGCATTCACACGGGCTGCGCTAGGGTAGCCATGCAAATTTGATAAATGTTATGGGTGTTTCGCAATTTTGCAAAGGCAAGCATCGATACTTATATACAATTCTCGTGTTTGTAAACTCCTCAGAAATGACTTGAAAGATTTTAGTGAAATTTTGTTGTGCAAATCGGTTGGGTCCCCGAATCGGACGACATCTATTTTTAACTCCCTAAGTGTTAAGGATGTTCTCTCTTATTTTTATTTTACGTTTAATACGATTTTTTGTTTATATTTTTTTATGATCCAGCATTACATAATACATACAAGTTTATTTTTTATTATATTAGATACATACTTAGTTATTATTATTGAACTAAAAAAAAAACAAAAAACTATTTACAAACACGTTATTTAGTTATCTTACAGCTTAAGTACATAATATAAAACAAAACACTTAAGACACTATACAAAGCCAAAACAGATTACATAGATTAACAATATACATGTTACAGATAGCATTAGTAAGAAGATTACTTTTTATATAGTACATTGCATGAATTAAGAATAAATAATATATGAATAAATATTTTTTTTATTTTTCATTAAAAACATCAATTTCTACAAGATATTTGATATGAGAGTTGTTTTATATAACCTTAAGCCTAAATATGGCCGTGGTGTCCAAGTGCACAGGCACTAATAATAGGTACTGCCACAGGACCCAAACTTTTTACATTATTTTAATTTTCTATTTATTATTTTTTAAGGAATATTATATAGAATAAGAATATTTTAAATACTGATTCAATCAAATCAAATCAAATAATTGCGAAATAAAAAAACCTATGAAACGCCAATATGATATTCACCCTAATCGTAAACAAACACATACTTTGCTAACAGGTTGGCGAAATAAATCAATACATTTAGATCATTTTCCATTTTAATATTTATTCATTTTTTGAGGAATATTTTAAATTACTAAATTAGCCTTTCGAGTTGGAGATTCGTATGTGCCCCGGGTGTATTTCTTTCATTCTGGGTGCGAAATTAACAGTCATAAACTAAAGGTATTTGTTTAATTGAATTGTGAATTGTCATGGTTAGTTAATCATCTGTGGCAGACTGGCTCTTTCCAGCTATTTCTGCACACAGCCTCTTTTGTTACTTGGTAATCGAGAGTGTCATCGTCCATAAAAGGGCTGCAGTACATGATTAAATTTAAATTAAATATTATAATTACATATATTCAAAATAATATGCATTTCAAGAAAATTCTTTTTATTTCAGTTAAAGTTTATTTGTTTAAGAAGCCGAATGTATCTCTTCGCTGTATGTATTTCAGATAAGTTCTTATGCATCACAAAAAGATAAAATATATTATCTTTAAGTCAACGGTGATAGAAATCGGTGGAAGTTGAGAAAAGAGTGGAGTGGGAGCAATTGGCTGTGTCAAGGTTTATAATTATTTACCATCAACATCAAAAGATCTTTCTACTAGAGTTAAAAATTGACTTTATTTTTACTACTTTTCTATATAGGTATGATTATTTGCGTGAAACTTAAATTATATTAATTTGATGACATTGTATATTGTGAATTTATCACTACAAATAATATAAGAATTGACTTTATAATATTAAAAATTATATATTTATTAATATACAAATAATAGTACAATACAAGTAATATTGATATGGCTTATAATTTCTTAATACAAATTTGCATTATGTCTGCGAACATTACATTGTACCAATTCTTAAAAGGCCGGCAACGCACACGAGCCCACTGGCATTGAGAGTGTCCATGGGCGGCGGTATCACTTAACATCAGGTGAGCCTCCTGTCCGTTTGCCCCTGATCTATAAAAAAATAATAATAATATTATTGAAACATATGCTTGCATATAAATTAATATTATTATTATCTATAGGTAGCTCTGTTTAATAATCATTATCGCCATAGATTTCGGCGTTAAAATGAATATTCGGCGTGTATTTATTTTTTATTTGAAGCTGTCAATCTGTCTGGTATTACAAAATATCTTTATTTGTACCAATTAGCTGTTTTTTCAATCGTGATACAAAACTCAGAGGAGATCAGAGCTTGGAGGAAGTTATCGTGGTTGGTAACGCAGAAGTCAAAATTGAGTTTACATTTGGTTTAATCTGTTGGTTGGGTTCGAGGTTTAATATAAATTAAACAGTTGTCCATTTTTAGAAGAAATAAATTTATTTCTTAAATTTAGTACCCTAAATTTGGGGAGAAATTCCCCAAGTTGGTATCACTGGATTAACGTTCTCTGTACTTGTGACATGATTAACGAACTACTTCAACAACAAAAGATTTTAAATTTTGGGGGCTTTATAAAATGTCATTCCAACAAAAAAATGTCTAAATGTCTTTTATGAAAAACTATTGTTTATACATATATACTAATGTCTGCCAAATCTTTAGAAATTCTAAAGTCAGGGAAACCAATCATAAAAAATCTATCTATAGAACTTTTTTTTATAGAACAGGGGCCCATATAAGTAGGGGTAGAAGCCCACGATGCTAAATGGCGATATACTGGAACGTTATAGAGATCTATTGGGTTGGGACGCTTAGATAATAATAAAATTAATAATAAGAAAAAAATGATATATAATGTATACCTTTTTCATGCTGGTGGGATAGATTTTCGAAAAATGTAAAATAACTGTAACATGGACCTACTCGAGCGCGTCAGATATTGACAGCATGTCCTATGTAGTTTTAATAAGGGATGTACATAATTCCGATTGTTTCGATGATGGGTCGTACGTACCAGTTGAACATGAAAAAAAAATTAACCGAGCGCGTCAGATTTCTAAGGGGATGTTAAGTGAACCTAAAAAACGATCTCATCTAAAAATCTGACGATTTGGATGTGATGTAAATCTATTTATCTGTATAGAAATCCAATCATAATTTCTAGATTGTTTTTCTAGAATTTCAGCTTGGTAAGCACAAAAAACCTCTTTACCCTAAATGATCTTATTGTTTGGATTACATTACTGTGATTGTTTGTATGATGGGTTGTACGTACCAGTTGAAAATGAAAAAAAAATAATCGAGCGCGTCAGATTTTCTAAGGGGATGTTAAGTGAACCTAAAAAACGATCTCATCTAAAAATCTAACAATTTGGCTGTGATACCTATCTGTATAGAAATCAATTCATAATTTATATGATTATTTTTCTTGAACTTCAGCTTGGTATGCACAGAAAACCAGTATTTTACCTAAATAATAACTAAAACAGACATGAAAACGAAATATGATTGTCCAATGCTTTCACTTGTTAAGTTTAGGAATATAACAATTAAAAAACATTCAGGCACTAGTACGACAACTATTAGGTACCATTATTACAAATGAAATAATGGCGACGATATATCTTCATTTGGCTTTCTGAAAATTACTTCTAATAAACCAATTAAGTAATTTCATTTAGACAAACATAAATCAAAAAGCGATACCCCAGCAGTCTGCCATCTTTAATACCGTAATTGAAGCACAAACCAGCTACTAATCTATCTAATTTCACCTAATACAAACTGCACTCTTCCCCAACCTATAAATATGTCAAAGGAAACTCCCTATATCCCTCTCTTTCTGGCAAATACAAAATGATCATCCGTCCCTCGCCCACACGCGCGCTATAGGTCCAAAAAGTTTCTACTCCGCCCCTCGTTAATAGACAATAGACTTGAAAAAAGAAAATATCTCCGTCTCGTTCTCTCGAACATTGTTTTAAGTAGGAATTCTTGGCGTAATAAAATTTGCCCGATTGCAAGTTGTTGCAAATTGGATTTACTTGAAATTGGTGATTTTTAACGCAAGAAAGCGTTTATAGTTGAGAAATTGGTTTTGTATTTTTTTTCTTTTAAATTTGAACAAATAGTTGTCAGATGTTAAGGTTAAGTTTTTATTGTTTAATAAAAATTTAGGTGCCTTTCTTGCGTCTGAGATATGATGAATTTGTAATTACCCACAATTATTTTTATTCTTTTAATGGATGCTTACTAATATAAACTTAAGAAACGGAAAAATGACGGAACTCATTTAGAATCGGAAAAAATTGTACGGAAAAATGGCATTTATATTAATACAAAGTTGTGATTTTACAAGTAGCAATTTAGTAGAAATACTACGTTGTCTTTATAGTTAATTTAAATATTTTGCCAATTACCTATGTATCTATGCCAGCTACCAAGTCCTAGGTACTTACTTGATCTATAATCTAATAATATTTCCAATCCAAATTTTCGCAAACTTAGATTTATAAATGTCAAAATTCGACCAGTCTAATTCAAAGATATTTTACAAAAACGATGCAACCATCGATTATAGAAAAGTATTTTATCAGAAATGGATTGAAATTTAATCTCCAGTAGTAAAAATTGTATTGGAATTGAGTATAGAAAGCGGCTGTAAGGCGTAGAAGTTTTTATTTTAGAATTTCTAATATTCAATTAAAAATAACGACAGATTTTCAGTGGGTAACTAACTTAACTTTGTTTTAATTTTTTCAGTCAATGAAATGATTATTGAAATGTCTGCTGTCCCATTCTTATACTTTGCAATATAAGATAATCACGAAAAACACTTCAAATATCGTAAAATATATACAAAAATATAATAAAACTTCAACTTCAATAAAATCAAGCTGCGATTACAATAAGTGCGAAAAGAATAGACAATTTAAGAGCAGGACGGCGAATGGTGGGGCGTCAACCAACGTTTATTGAACCATCTGTTTTAGTTTAGCGGGCTATTTGCGAGTTCAGATAACATCGGCCAGTACCGCCCATGTCCACACACGATAAGATATGGACAGATAATGGGTGATACCGAGCATTATGAAATAATCCAGTTGTTACTGACGTTTAGCCAGAGTTGTACGCGCGGGAAATTTGACGTTGACATTTTGTTTTTTTTTTGTGACAGTGAAGCGTGAGTGTTTAGTGTTTTAGTGATTATTTAATGGATTTATGGTAAGATAAATCTTATAAGAAATTTTAATAATAATAATATTTACAAATTGTGGTAAATATAAAATAATAAAAATTGGATCACATAATTCCCAAATATATAAAGGTTTCTTTAAAAAATATTTTTTTATTAATAAACGATGGACAACTGTTTAAGCTTGCTGTCTTCTAATTGATAAACTATTAATGCCATATATTATACTGCATTTACTAATTCATAACTATCATATGGGGTAATGTCATTTTTAGTAATAACATTATATATAAACATCTAAAACTGAATAAAATATAAGATCAAACCTGTAAACTTCGTCGGAATTAAAAGATATAAACGCGCGTGCGGTTTGTAGCGTCCTCTTAAATACAAAGATATATTAACTTCTTTTTATTTTTTATCATCTCTGTATATAACTATATTAAAATAAAATGTATCTAATTAAGACCAGCGTCTTGTCATAGTACCTACTAGAATAAAATAGTTATAATTTTCTTTGTTATATGAATATATTCTAGTCCTTTCAAATCACAGCTCACTAATTTACCTAGAGAAAAAATAATAGAAAAAAGTAGAATAAATTAATACAAATTCCACGTCTATATTGTTATCTGTAATTTTATTTTTCATGTTATTAGGTCCGGAAGAATGGTCGTCCCCTTAATATATACTTATATAGAATAATTTATATGAATAAATAAATAAATATAAGAATAACACATTTAAATATCAATTATTTGGTTGATTACGATATCTAACAATATTACTACACCGGAAATTAATTTTTTTTATTAAAGTACACCTACAACTATTTATTAATCATTAATGTATCAACAATTATATTACACACAAAACACAAAATCGGAATACACATTCAAACATAAACAAAGCACAGTTTTATCTATTTATAGATACAAATAATATAACAAAGTAAAAATTCACACTAAATTTTAAGTTCTAAGATTCATTGATTATAAATATTTAATATACCTAAAGGAAGAATAACAAAGCAATTATTAATAAAAGACACAAGAGTTTTTAAATATTTTTTAAGCATTTTTACTCACATTAAATATATCTATTTGCTGGTAATTTGTGTTAAAATCGGAAGGTATACGATACATGACATTTAGTCATTCGGACGTGTTGGCTTTATCCCATCAATATTTATCTATCGGAAATGATTCGCTCTTACATCGATATAAGACCGATCAATCTAATATTATTAATCTAATCAAATATATTATTATATATATCACAGAAATATACAGTATGCACAATATTCTTAATTTAAGAACATATGTATTAAACAAATTTAAATACTGTGGCAAACGTTGTTTAAAACAAAAAAAAGACAGTTTATTGCGTTCTTCTCGTCGCTCTACGCCCTTGATTTGAGAACTGGCAGTAATGTAAAATTAGAAGCTTTTAATGTCATTCTTTTTTGACGTTCATAAGTGTACCTATGTGAATAAATGATTTTTCACTTTGACTTTGAGTGTACCTTTACCGCTGGAAGCATCGCTGTACATATTAGGATAGCTATATAATAATAATAGCCTTTTTTATCGGACATTTCGGCGTATTCTTTATTTTTATTTTTCGTAGATTGATTCTTTCTTCCATTTCTGCTTGTCCGCTTGCCAGGTGGCAAAGGCCTCCTCCAATCTACTCCATTCTGGCCTTTCTACCCCATGTTGTTCCCTAACCTGGGTAGAGTTTGTTTACTGTTTTCTTTATAATGTTGTTTTTTATTTATTTTTGGATGGTTTCGGTCTAATTCCCCACGGGGACCAGCCGGGTTGGGGAGGATAGCTATACGCTGTACATATAGGATTAGGATAGATTCGTTTAGCGAAAGCACCAGCTATGAGGTCACGGGTGACTTCACTGCCCAAGGGTCTCTTTTGGAGTACTCCAAAAGGAATAAAATGGGCGTTTGAGTAAAGCCTCTTATATTTGAGCCGTTTATTATTTTCCATCTGCTCTACGGATTTGGTATTTGAATTATAATTTCTACTGATCTAAATAAGTCCTTTAGGTTCATATGTTTATTTTATTTATTTTTAGCCTTCAATTATTCCCTCATCCACTTTTATCTAAATAATTATTGTATTAGCAAATATTTTTAACAGTTAGTATGTATCAATAACCCTTTCCGGAAAATGCCTCCTCCAAGGCTTGGCATCTTTCTCTATCCCGAGCTATTTGCATCCACCCGCGATTTTTTTTATATCATCATCCCATCAAGCGTAAGGTCTGCCTCTGTACCGTTTGCCTGGTGGGCCTCTCCATGTAGTTACTGTTTTCGTCCACCTGTGATCTGTAAGGCGTGCTTCATTGCATTCATGTGAAACAATAATCAATATTATATAATCATTCAATGGTCACGTGACCATAAACAAAATCTTAATTACAATTATACAAAGCCATAAATCACCTAACGATGACAAAATGGCTAATTGCAGCACTTTATCATCTCTCTCTTTTCAACACAGTATAATTACCATTTGACAGAAAGAGACTATAAGAGGGTTCATGTTAAATAGCTACACGCTAACACAGGTAAATACTTTATGTTAGTCCTTGAAAATGAGCCTGAAGTAGTTTTAGTTGCTTCAAGTGTGGTTTGTGATCCTTTACGACCCTGGTTTGAATGACTTGTAAGAAAACTTGTTTAACTTAGTTTTTGGGTAATCGTTAAATTATTTAATAACTCACCGATATGTAATAAGACACACACTTGCTCGCGTAGTTCTGAATCTCTAACTGAGCGCTGTTTAAGATACTTTTTTATTACTTTCAAGATAAAAGCTTAAGAATTCCTAAAAGGCCGGCAACGAACTAGCGAGCCTCTTCGCAGTGTGTGTGTATGGGCGGTCTCACTTAACATCATCCCGTTTGCATTGAGTTCTATAAATAAAAATACAAAAAATGCGTTTTGATTGATTGTGTTTCGACAACAGGCACGCGACACTTACCGCCGAGTTCACGAGCGCTGCTTGTTATGATATTTCAAGGTCTAGTCATCTATAAATATTTTAATTATAGAATTATCGGTATAATATATATAATAATTACCTACTATTAAGATATAATTATTATATGCGAAATAATTAAATTCTCAACGCGCCTTCACGCTTTTTAACATAAGAGTACTTTAATAAAAAGAGTCTTATGAAATTAATTAAGTTTGTATTTGACGTTCACGACGGGAACGTTAAATAAAAATAAAATAAACTTCTTAAATTAGACCTCGGTTCAGTCGGCCATCTTTGTTTTCCTGCTATTTCATTTCATATTATTTATCAAGAAAATTTTATCAACCTCGTGTGCCGATTCGAATGACACGAATTTTCAGTCGGATCGGATTCCCTAAGATTTAGTCTATCATAGAGTAACTAGAAGTAATCTGGCGAAGAGTTGAGAGTCGCGTCACAAACCATACATGAATGAATGACCGATGATTTGTTTAATACAAAGAGTCTCCTTGTGAGTTGTGTGCTGCGTTATTACGGGGTACAACTGAAGAAGTTTCATGAATGTATTTAGCGATTTATTGTTCCATGTCATTTTAATACGATTTCCTTTCTATAGTTCATATTTTCATAAGTTAATTGACCTCATTGTAACGTATGTGATGAGAGCGAAACAAATAAATAATAATAAATAAATTCTCTTTGTACATTCACCTACTCCATAAATCAAAATTAATTAAATATGATAGCTGATAAATGCTGAGATTAAAGAGTTAATGAATTGATAAACTGAAAATCACTTAATAATGCGATTGTGAGTTTAATAAAAGCGTGACGCGTGCGTCGACACGCGGCTTAGTACTTGTAGATAACTATTATGAACCTATGATAACTCTTCCTACTGACAAATATAAGTTTAGCTCCAGACCGTATGTGGTCTTTTAACTATCTTTTAGCCAACTCAGCGTTCTACTTGAACCGTACATTCAAAACATTTTCCTTTAATTCTTTCTATGTGCGCATTTAACATTTGCTCGAACGGTGAAGGAAAACATCGTGAGGTAACCGACATGTCTTAGACCCAAAAAGTCGACAACGTGTGTCAGGCACTGGAGACTGATCACCTACTTGCATATTAATTTTAAATATGATCATGAAACAGATTCAGAAATCTGAGGGCAAGATCTAAAAGAGGTTGTAGCGCCACTGATTTTTTTTAGTTCTATTTAATAATAAAATGACGACGATTGTAGTTAATTAAAAAAATTTGTGACATTCTTTATATTTTCATAATTTTTGGCGTCTATTGAGTTATCCTCCTTCATCCTTAATGAATTAGAACAGTGGTGGCCTAGTGGCTTCAGTGTGCGTTTCTCATTCCTGAGGTCTTAGGTTCGAGCCCCGGCTGTGCACCATTAGAATTTCTTTCAATCTGCGCATTTTTTTCTTTCATTTCATTCGCTCAAATGGAAAACATCGTGAGGGAACAAGTTTGCCCAAAAAGTCGACGGCATGTATCACACACAGGTCACATACTATTAGATTGATAATGAAAAAGACATCTGACACAGATACAGAAGCCACTGATTTATTTTTTAGACAAATGAACTATTAATTAATTCACTAATTTCTAAAAGTATAATTATTTACAGAAGGAGTATGTGAAGCGAATTCAGAATGTACCAAGAACAGGACTCTGAGCACATCGACATAGACCAGGACGAAAGCAGATCCAACAGCCCGAAAATGTTCTACAAGCCAGAAGAGAAGACTGTTATAAGCCAGAAAAAATCCTTCTGCATTGACGCGTTGTTGTCGAAACACGACGAAAAAACCCAGAAATATATGGCGTTAATGAACAAGAATTATATACGGTATAATGATTACCAGGAGAGTCATGAAGGCTTTGAAAGGGAGAGAGTTAGTGAGAGTCCTAAAAGTGGGAGTAGCAGGAGTCTGTCTCCTGGGTCGGAGGAAGGGAATCGATCTGAGACCTATAGTCCGCCGATATCGCCAGGTGTCGAAGGGGGAAGTGAAGATTTTGAAAGCTATAGACCAGGTAATTTGTCTTCTATCAATTTTCTTTTTTTTTATAGAACGGGGGGCAAACGGGCAGGAGGCTCACCTGATGTTAAGTGATACCGCCGCCCATGGACACTCTCAATGCCAGAGGGCTCGCGAGAGCGTTGCCGGCCTTTTATGAATTGGTATGCTCTTTTCTTGAAGGACCCTAAGTCGAATTGGTCCGGAAATACTTCAGTGGGCAGCTGGTTCCACAAAATGGTGGTGCGCGGCAAAAACTGTACTGTAGAACGGTGGACGTCTAAGCTATTCATATAAAATATAATATAAATTTCATATATTTTCTGTGTTTATAGTCTGTTTTATCTATGTCAATGGAATAATGACAGTGAATTTTTGTTGTAAATTGTTTTCATAGTCATTTTTGACATTAGTTATTTTCTTTTACCATCCCGCTACACCCCATAACTTGGCGTACATTTTTGGAGTCAAATTTAGCTGAGATTTGAACGTACGACTTTTGGTTTATGAATCGAATTGGATAAGGAACGCCAAAATATTTTTCCTTTCAAAAAGCATCAAACCCAGGACCTATGATGGGCGTATAATTTAAATTATCAATATATTTTCAGGAATTGTACCAAAACCCGGCCTCCTTCCACAAAATCCAGCGTTGGTAGCAGCTCAGTCTGCTTTATTCAACTATCCACAAATGAGCCCCATGCCCCAGGGTGGGCCAATGCCGTCCGCTTTTCATCACCCCGGGGACAGAGTCCTCCATCACATGCAGTTGGAGTGGCTCGCCAGGACTGGAATGTTTTACCATCGAATACCAGAATTGGGAGGTCAGTTAAAATATATAACAGTTAAATATTAACTATTGCCAGTAAGAAAAAGGCTCTGTGGCTTAGTGGTTAACCCGCAGATCTTGTGTTAAGTTTCTAACAAAACTATTACTGATTGTAATTGATTAACAAAATCAATACAATCTTACAGACGTAGCCAATACTCAGAAAATAAATAAAATATACGCTTTTATAAGAGTTAAAATCCCAACCATAGCTAACACATTGACAATTGACAGGTGTCAAATTTGCACAGAGTATTAACGCTGCGCCCCAACCCTTCATTTAGTGGACTAAGCCTGTGGCTTGTTTGATTTATCAATTGAGGAATATATACTATAAACATTGCTATTGTGTACAATGTTTTGGGCCGCCACCCGTGCGTAAAGAGGCAACAAAACATGTTAATAATGTATACCAAAATAGTTTTTAACTCTTGGCCTCAGACTTCTGTATCTTGGTAATCAGCCATATGTGCCAGACACACCGTCGAATTTGCCGGTTCCCTCACGATATTTCCCGTGTATTAGCAGAAATTCGCACAAAATCCATTGGTGCACAGCTGGGGTTCGAACCTTGCTCTGGGATGTTCCTGGCCAACGCTGCTATCCCGATTATATGAGAAGTCTACGTAGAATAGACAGAACTATTAATTTGTCAAAGCTAGTAATGCATTATTTTATCCCTTTGATCAATTATAATGATAATTATAAAGGGCTGTCACAAATGAGATAATTGTTACACAAATAACATGTGCGTCTACGCGATTAGCTTACATTAAACATTATAAATAAAACGCATTAACACCCCTCAAATAAATATAATCTATGGAATTTATCGTACTTAAATAAAATGCCCGGTGACCCCTCACTATTAGTTAAGTTTGGGGGCGGCTGTTAAGCGTGGAGATGGCAATTTTATTTAAATCACAGTCACGATTGTGGCCCATTTCCAAATTAATTTTAAAACTTTTCTAAAGAAATCTTTATACAATTATTTTATGTAAAATATTTTGTTTTCTGTTTGTTATTTTATATTAATCTAATAGGCAAGTAGGAGATTAGCCACCCGTGTCTGACACATGCCGTCAACTTTTTGGGTCGAAGCCAAGCCAATTTCCTTACTATTTTCATGCGCCGTTCGAATTAATGTTAAATGCGCACATAGACAGAAAGTCCATTGGTGCACGGTCGTAGATCGAACTCAGGAGCTCAATGAGAGCCGAACGCTTAATCCAAAATCGAAATCTATCTCATTTGGAAATTATCTATCAAAAGTCTAAATGACTGCCATTTTGACTTTGTCTTACGTTATCATCTGATAAATACTCTCCGTTATCAGTAATAAATAGTACATTTTTGAACGATCTATTGCTGTCAGGTCTAAATAGCATAATCGATCATTTACTTAAATTTTGACATTTACTTTGATTGATTCACTTTGATACTTGAATTTTGTATGAATTTTTGGTATTTTCTATGTCACGTTATACCTGGTTGATATCACGAGATAATTTACGTCACAAAACTTGTATATTCTATGTAAAATATCATATAATGGCAGATATCTTCGCCTTTTACCTTATCTTTCGTCTCTTATTATCTAATTAGGTTTACGATATAAAGAAAAGAGGCAGATGTGTTCTAAAGGTATGCAATTAGACTGATTTATTTATTATGAATCCCTTATTTTATCAAGCTTTTTATAAACTTTTAAATAACAAACAACATATCGTTTCATTTGATAGGAATTAGTCGCAATTTTTGTTTTTTTCTCTCTTCTCGATTATCAGTATTAAATAAGCATAAATATTTCCATTATTAAGGTACCATACAAATCTATTCAAAACATTTAATAATTAAATAAAAGTAGCCTCCATGCTTATATGACTAAACGCTAGTGATGCAAAATAGCCAAATAAAAATTATCGACGACAACTCATGGGGACACCATCTGTTACAAATTGAATAATTGTAAGAGATGTTCCGTCTCTGTCGCACATAAAGGAGGGATAAGGATAGCGATATATTGCGGTTTTTTGGGCAAGTGTTCTGCTTGTAACACGTTTTAGGGATTTTTCGTATTTATTTTTTAATCTCGGAATTATTAAAAAATCTAAGATTTTTATTATATCTACTAATCGAGCATAATCTCAGTGGTGGACAAAAAAGCCTTTTTAGTTCGAGGCCTAAAAAATCTGTATCTGTTTAATGATCATTTGTCAATCTAATAGGCAAGTAGATGACACCTCCTGTGCCTGACATAAGCCGTCGATCGTCGATCGTATATAATGCTTACATCGACAGTCCATTGGTGCACAGCCGGCGATCGAACCTACGACCTCCGAGATGAGAGTCAAACGAGCCAACTCAGTGGTGGACAAACAGACACAATAATATTCCAGCGAGGTTCAAACAATATTGTGGAAGACAAAGAATAAACAAATAAACTTTATTAATTAGTCCCGTACAAATTCAATTTAAAAATTATGTCCTCATGTATTTCGTGGGTACGGCTCCTTTGATAGCGGGTTTTGCACAAATCGCTATTAGATTTTTTTTATAGAAAATGATGCAAACGGAAGGCTCGCTTGATGTTCACTGATATTTTTTTCTTTTAGATATAGATACTATAAATATAGATTTGTTCTCATTGACAAAATATATGGCGGCATATAGATTAATTAGCTCTTTTTTTTTAGTTCAAATGTACGGATAACAATGCAGAACACGGACTAATGTAATATAATGTAAAATTATTCAAATTTTAATGTATTAATAAAAAGGGATATTGTGAATGAAATCTTACTTTTCGATGCTAAGGACTTTTAAAGAATTATCTATGAACACAATATAAAAAAAACTGGATTACTTACTATGATTTTAATATGATTTTTATTAGTATAATAGAGCAGGCAAACGCAAACAAACAAACAATTGAATGGAAACTGGCAGGAGACTCATCAACAGTTGAAACATCCGATGATGAAATTCAGCCGCAGGTAACCCGGTAAATCAAATCAAATCAAAAATCATTTATTCATATAGGTAACATAACGTACACTTATGAACGTACAAAAAAAAGAAATATACATTAAATGATTCTAATTTAACATTTACTGCCTTTGCATTTACTGCAGTTCTCAAATCAAGGGCGTAGAACGGAAGAGAAGAACTCCGCCACTCTTTTTAAATTAAATGTGGAAAATAAGTATCTCAACTTAGGATTAAAATCAGACAGATAACACGTTAAGTGCTCTTTACTCGGATCCGAGTATTTCTCA
The DNA here is from genome assembly GCF_905147795.1 of Pieris rapae. Classification (NCBI taxonomy): domain Eukaryota; kingdom Metazoa; phylum Arthropoda; class Insecta; order Lepidoptera; family Pieridae; genus Pieris; species Pieris rapae. Next base: position 8,720,036 of record NC_059523.1, on the reverse strand, counting down.
CTCGACGTGCCTGACCACTCGGCAGAATTTTTTTTAATATTAAAAATAATATACATTCAAACATAGTTTGAAACATTCATATAGTTTAGATTTCTGGCTATTACTTTGTATCCTTTACTTCGATCTACTACAGCCCGATTCGAGTGACGCATAAGAAACTTCTTTAAGTTGGACGATCATACTTTCCTCCACAGCACGTATAAAAATAAAGTCAAGTTGAAATTAAATAATACAGTAAGGACACACACGCCCTAAGCCAATTATCAGGCAGCAATTTATTCGCACAAACAAAGCCTCCGAGCGGCCCTTGACAAATTAGATATAGGAGTGCTGTGCTCAGTTGTCGATAATTATATAGGATATGTTTCGGGCTTATTAACAATAATATTGCTTATTGATATTTATATTAAACTTAGAGGCTGTATTTTTTTCTAGTTAATCAGAATTTTTGATACACATGGTTGAAACGGCATACTATCCGGATGATATTTGGAAAGGATTTTGATTTAACCTGTGTTACTGTAGTTTATTTATTTGATTTTATTATCAATTTTAACTACTTTACGAAATTAAGAACATTATTGGTCTTTAATAAGCGGCGATCATTCCTTGTATTTTAAAAATTTTTATGTGCTTCCTTCTTTAAATAACTAACTTCATGCGTTAGACGCAGTTTTTTAGTAGTTTTTTGTTTAACTTTCGCACCATCCGCAACGAAATTTGGTGGTCATTCTTCCCATATTTACACCGTGACTCCGACCACAGCAGTTGTTGATAGAAGCACCCAAAGGGCCTGCCTGTCTATCGCGCCACTCCCAACGAACTTTTTGGTGGTTTTCTACCCCAGTCCCTTTAGGCAAGGTTCCGAAGATACTGGCAGCGTATATTATATATCGATAAATCACACACATCACTATTCGATCGTTGGAGTTGTCGCAAAAAGGGTGTATTTTCTGTACTACTGTGATCTATTTATTGGGCACCCGTGGCCACTCGGCTGGGTCTGTGATTTATTACGCCACTGAAAACTTGACCCTTTGGTTCAGGCTTTTCAATGTACCAGCGTATTAAGGTTTAACCGTGTACATAAATATTTAAAAATATAAGTATAACTTTTTAATATGATTACAATCAAGTTATTTATTCCAATAAATTTTGTTAACCTACAAAGTTTACCTAAACAAATTAAAAATTTTAGTCCCTGTGGCAGGGTATCTTTATCTTTAATTGAGGCAAGAAAACACCAGCTCTGGATTCACCAGTACTATCTTCAGTATTATGGAGGGGGGGGGGGCTTTTCTCGCTAAACAAATAGGTATCGCAATACCTATATTATTCTTAACTAACTATTAATAGTTAGTATTAGTAATAATAATTACTTTATAAGTAAAATATTATATGAATCTATTAATTAAATAAACGCCATAAAACTAATTAAAACATATTTAACATTAACGCAATTAACCACAGGAAATACCTAGAATAATGTTTAATTATAGAACTACCCGCATTAATTTAGTCGTACTGTGTTCGTGCCTTAAGATTTTCTCACTAATTAGACTTTTACACGCATAAATAAGATTTTTTTGATATTTATGTCTTCTATATATGCGATTTAGGCTCAAAAGTCTTTCCTTGAACGATTTTCTTTCCTTTGGAGTGGAGTCTCTTAGACCGTGGGGTTCAAGTGAACAGGCGCTAATTAAATTATTAAATGGCCCTGATCTGGTGCTTTCTTCTCTCAATAATCAGGAAAAGTGCCACAAGGACTAAATTTAAAAATGAAAAAGACTAAAATTACTATGTAAGAAAATTGTAATTACTGTATATTTGTTTAATTTTATATATATTTCATGGAAAATTTTGTCTTCATTACAACGTGGAATATCGTATTTTTTTCATGTTTATCATGGATTACAAAGAGTTCTAATGGTGATTTTTTTTAACTGTACATTTGGAGCAATACAAACAATCAAATATTTCCTCTTTGTAATATTATTTGTTGAAATGGCGCGTTACTCAAATCATTGGTCTCCATTTAAGTGGCAATTTAACAAATGATTAATTTAAACTATTTCACACTTGCAGTATACAAACAACAATAAAATGGAGGGTAGACCCCTGCGAATCAAGTTGGGGTGGCTTAGAGATCCGTAGGCCTATTGTTAATATTATCGGATGTCGATATCATGAATCCCTATTAGACTTGAAGTCCTTTCAAGAAAAAATGTCATAGACTTTCATACAAAAGGGTTTTCAAATCACTTAATTTCTAGATTTAAAGTTTAAGTAGAAACATCGCAACTGTAACATGCAACAGACATATTCCTTTTTAACTATTTCAGAGTTCTAAATCTCTAAATAAAATAATTCTTTTCCCAGGAATCGAAGTTTGTCTCTTTGATAACGCGCCAACGCAAATAAATTAATACATTTAAAAAATATGACTTAAAAAATGTCTACGCAATAATAAAGAATACAGCATACGGAACCCAAAATACTAACCAATTTGTCGCCCTTAACTATAGCAAGTGCAGACATATGATGAGGTTGTACTAATTTTATTGGTTGGGGTCCTAATTTAATGGTCCATTGCATTAATCTTTTGGGCTATTACTGTAATTTATTAACTTGATATATCTTCTATATTGACTATTTTTTTATGTAAGCCAATCTTTGCCAGAAGACGCGTTGTCGGTCCTTTAAAAATTGGTACGCTCTTTTCATAAGGTACCCTAAGTCGAAATGCTTTGGAAATACTTCAGTGGCAGCTGGTTCCAGGTCGAGATGGTGGAAAACCGATTGCCAAGCTCTGATTCTATTTCTGATCGTGAATATTCATGTGCTTTTTTGGTTCTGCTGTATGATTGTGTGTCTAATCAATGTAATGATTAAATACTTGTATTATTAATTCTAAAAACACAAAAAAGTATATATAAGTCTATATTATATCCTTTACGTTATGCGCTTCAGCGTGCGACTCTCATCCCTAAGTTCGTAGGTTCGATTCCTGGCTGTGCACAAATGGACTTTCTTTCTATGTGTGTATGTTTGCTAGAACCTTTGAAAAAAAACATCGTGAGGAAACCTTAGACCCAAAAAGCCAACGGTGTGTGTTAGGCACGCATATATATACCTATATGGGTAACAAAACTACCGATAACAATATTTTCTATTTAGAATATTAACTATTTTATTATATTTTTATTTAAAAATATATGTTAACACGTCCAATAAATTAATAATTAAATTACTTTAATTTTCCTTCACATACTCCTAAATAAATACTGAGCACATAATGTAACTCCTACAAGATATTATGTGTCAAATATAATACATTAAACAAGACAATAGAGTTATCACGCCCGGTAGAGCGTAAGTCTGCAATCAACCTTATTCGATTGTCTCTGCTCGCCTTACGACTCTATATTGTTAGTCTATGTATTGTATGGAATTAACTCCTTACAAAATCGTATATTATGTACTCAGAACTGAATTAAGCTAACTGAATATACACGGCTTAGTTCAGGACAATTCCGAATTTGAGAAAAGTAATTCTGTCTCTGTGAAAATATAATTAAAGCTTTTTTGACATAAACGTACCTAATGTCAAAAGGGCTGTTTTTTTGTTTTGCACAAGAGCTGTGTTAATCAACGTAAGACTGAAATTCTTAATTTCAGTCTTGCGTTGAAGCTGTGTGCTGTTCATCCAAGGAAAAGGATAATCAATAACCTACTTTTTGTATGTTCAAAAAAAAATACTGTAACATTCAAAAACTCACGAATTGTGTTTCATCTTCAGCTTCCTGTTCATCAAAATAGATTTTATTATGAAATTATAAGCTTTATTATTGTTTAATACTGATTAAAGAAATAAGAGAAATTATACTTTTACTTTATTTACTTTTTAACGATTTATATGTTTATATTTAAAAAAAAGAGTGTGTTTACTATGTACACGCGATAGAAGTTCTTATAGAAGTACTTATTTGGCGTATTGAAAAAATAACTAAAATGCAGTTGTGATTAACGATAAATATAAAAATTAATCAAAGAGATTTTATTTAAATAAATAAATTATTAGTAAATACTATCACCGTCGTATTGATTTAAAAACTCCAAAATAATATTTGTTTATTTACACTGTTTAATTGTACTTTTACGAAACACGTCTTCTAAATATAAAAGTACTAGAATATACAACTTGAACATAGTTATCAATTTCCGTGTCAATCGAATCGAATTTAGGTGTTGGTGTGTGCGCGCATCGCAAAAATTCACTCTCATCATTTTTCTATATCGCGCCAAAAGAAGTATAACTTCAATTAAATCATTCTATACATTGTACTAATGATCGCAAAGAAATACTTTCGGAAAGTGGTTTATCATCCGAGATATTTTATCCAGTCTCGCTTGCTATGAAAACCATTAAAATCTGTTGTTTTTCTAGGCCTACATCGCGTATATTTCAATAAAAACATATTATGACCGTCGGATCAATAGCCGATATGCCCAACAAATAATTTGTACAAGTCACGTTCTGTACACATTCGTTTTAAAATTCCACTTAAGCACGATTTTCTGTTAGCTTACCAATGCGCGCCATCTTTAATGTCGTTTTAATTTTAATAATATTGAATCTGTGGGCGAGTTATTCTTGTTTTTATTCTTATGTGGTCGTGTACAAACTTCGTACATAGTTCAACATTTAACATTTAATAATTTGGTGCATTATAAGATCCATAGTGTTTTCTACAGTTTAAAGGGGTGAGCAGTTATTTGTAATTATTTTATATTAATTGTTACATTTACAGAAATTCCCGATGACATACTTTTTAAATCAATAAACAAACAGTAGCAAATAAAAATTTAATTTAGCTTACTCTCAGCCTGCATTAATTTAAATATATAATAACATAATAGTTAGTTATGTGTGATCCTCTAAAACACTTTGTGAACCAATGACAAAAAACATTATAAAAAGTATTTATATACAAAATTAACAAAATACATATTATTAAATTACCCGGCAAAGTGGCAAACGTCACAATGATATTTCTTAATTGACAGATGCGTCGAGGATTTAGGCGGGAATTTATCGGCTTGTGCAAACACGACCAAATGTCGCATTCGAGCCATCCTGTTAGCCTAATTGATAATTATCATTTTTATGGGCTTAGCGCTTGGTATTTGATAAATACGATCGGTGATTTTGTGTTTAATTATGGCGACGCTATTAATTTGTGGTACAACATATAAACATGGCTGGACTGTTGAGACCAATAATAATTTCCATTAGTTATCTTTATTTATATGAAGCTTAAAAACGTGCAAATGTAACATACAGATTTCAAAAGTAATTTTTACGCCATGTTGACGCTAGACAAGTTTAAATTGAAACAATTATTTTGATAGGAATCGAAGAACTTCCGAGTTACACGCCGCGGAAGCAATTAACAAATAAATAAACAAAATTAAAATAAAAAGTTTATATTATGCTCCATATATGACACTATTCTAAGAAACACAAAAGAAGACAATGAAATATATTTTGTCAAATAATAAAAATACAATCACGACTTCACAGAATTCATCTAAGTTTCTATATAGTCTATGGACCAGTCTGACCAATTTACTAACAACAATCATATTGTAATAAATGTATGCCATCTACCAACCATAGCCTACGCCATAGAGAGAATTGAAAACAAAAACAAAGCGATACATACCCAACGGGAATGAAAAAAATAATCAATCCGTTGATAAATTAGGCATGTAATAATTGGTTTTGATAAAAATTATCATTTGTGAGTATTTGTGATTTGTTTGCGATAACGAATTAATTAACTTGTCAGTTTTTTCGTAATAGCGGTACCTTTTATAATTTTGATAAGCAATATTATTTTTCATACCTATTTTAGAAAAAAACTTAGATTGATGTTTTTTTTAACTTATCCTAACTTTTAGTAGCGACATACCAACATATGGAATGAGAGGCTATGTTTATACAGACTGTTTCTGGCATCAATGTGTTATATTTTACGAGTTTGTCTCTTCTAAAACCTTCCTCAGAGTTCAAGTAATAAATAATAAAAATACTCGAATTGGCCCAACCCTTTCGACTACACATAACACATTCTGCGATTCATTTTTTATTTATATAATTAGTTAGATGACATATATACCGGAAAGTGGCATGTGTGTCGGCTATGCCGGCTCGGCTGTGCACAGATTTTTCATTTTATTTAACATAAACATGCTGGTGAAGCAAATTGTCGCGAGTAAAATGACACTTCTAAAAATCGTATTTTCACAAATAATATTAAAGATATTTTATCATGTAGTAGTATAATTTAAAAATTAGCCTTTTCAAATCTCCGACGGTCAGTTATTGTTCTAGGACCCTCTTTCGGTTCAAAGATACTCTACGTCTAAAATAAATTACATTCACTTAGAGAGAATTTTTATAATAGGTTAGTAATGTACATCGTGTTAGGAATTTATTTGAAACAAATCTATATAGAATAAAAAGATTATTTGCTAACATTATGTACAATATATTTTGTGAATAGTAATAATTTCTTAGACGTTCGTCTTTCCCTACATAAAATTCCTAAAAGGCCGGCAAAGCACTCGCGAGCCCTCTAGCATCGAGAGTATCCATGGGCGGCGGGCGGTATCACTTAATATCAGGTGAGCCTTCTGCTAGTTTGCCCCCTGTTCTTTAAAAAAAATATTATTTTACATAAAACAATTTCCAGCTTTTAATCTGGAAGTTTTACCGTCGGCTTTAATTCTTCAAGAATAAATGAAATAACAAGATCTTGGCATCTTAATTATAATTATAAAATTATAATATTAATCCACGATTAGAAAGAATGACTTTTTGAAAGAATGAATTGAAAGATTTCCATTTGTGAAAACGCAACCGCCGGACTAGGAATCATGCTTTCAAAAAGACAATTTTATTTATTGCTTTTCCAATATGCTATCTTACAATCATCACCTACTAATACGATAGAAGTACACATATTACCTACACCTGGATAATTCTACAATAATAATAATTAATTACTGTTCGTTTGTCTTAATACTTTAAAACTTGAGAATGGCTAAACTGAAGGGGCTGACCCGTTGTTTTTAATACCTACTGGTCGAAAGAAGCCTTTTTCAACTACCCTCATTTGAATAAAAAATATTAATCTCTTCCTTCTTATCTTATGTATTTTCGGGAACCAGTTTTTGATCTAAAGTATATAAAGAGGTGATATAAAAGGTACGCTACCTCTAGTTGAAGTATCTGTTCAACATAAGACCTTCCTACTCTGCTAACCTGATAAACTTGGAAAATAAAAAAAATTGCCAAATAAAATTAAGATAATTTTGAATAGCAGTATTAATTCGCTGTTGTTTATTGTTTAAACAAAATTCTCTCCATCCAGGCGCTCCACATGCCCTCCTGGGGAAGACCCGCCGGCCCCGAACCGCGTTCACCTCACAACAACTTCTGGAACTTGAGAAGCAATTCAGAATGAACAAATACCTCTCCAGACCGAAGCGGTTCGAAGTAGCCACTAGTTTGATGCTCACTGAAACTCAGGTAATTTCCAATAATTATAAAGTAAAAGCCATAAAAAATATATATAGATAGAACTTATATAAAAATATTAAAGTTACCTTATGTCTGTGCCACACAACTGGGTCACCTCTGCGGCCCAAAATAATATAAGTCTTTCTTCCAACTTTTGTTCCCTGTGGAACAAACCCCAGACCCTTGGGCATTGAGGTTCAAGTGCACTGGCGCTAATTAAAGATTTAAGTTGGCGCCTGGTAGATAATATCGGTGACCCCAGAGCTTTTGCTTTCCACGCTTAACGAATACGTAGAGAAATACAGCAAGGAAATGCTATTTGTTTTAATTTTCTGTTTACCAATCAATTATTATTACTATGTGGGATAAGAATTAATACTATATATTTAATTGTTTTGTTAAGGGGTTTTTGAATAAACCATTAAGGGCCTGTTTCACAATGGATAAAGTGCCAAATAGCTATGCAACACATAAATTATTTGAAAGATAAAAGTTCCAAATAAGATACTTCGAATTTCATGACGTATAGTGCTATCTGACAGTCGCGAAACGCAAAAATACTATTTATCATACCAATAAGTAACAAATAGCTTATTTGGAACTTATCCGGACATTGTGAAACAGGCCCTAATTCTAATAAATATACATATACAATTCTAAACTATAGTATTATCTTCAAGCTTTAAACGCGGTACAAATTTAAACAGTCTTATATATTTTTGGCGTACGGGAGGCACTCATAGCGCTAAATCTAAACTTTTGAGTTTTACTACCTACTATATATTTTTTATAAATATTGATTTATTATAAAAAAGCAATGGGTTGATTCAAGTTAAGGGCCTGTTTCACAATGTATGGATAAAATACCAAATAGCTTAATGGAACACATAATTTTTTTATTTTTTTTTATAGAACAGGGGGCAAACGGGCAGGAGGCTCACCTGATGTTAAGTGATACCTCCGCCCATGGACACCCTCAATGCCAGAGGGCTCGCGAGTGCGTTGCCGGCCTTTTAAGAATTATTTGGAAGATAAAAGTTCCGAATAAGAAACTTCGCGTTTCATGACGAATAGCGCTATTTGACAGTCGTGAAACGCAACAAACACTAGTTTATCCTGCCAATAAGTAATAAATAGCTTATTTAGAACTTATCCGGACATTGTGAAACAGACCCTAATACTAATTAAACTTTACAATTACACTTGATCGAATTGACAAAAAATATGTCATATCTGTCCTATAAAAACATATCTTTAATATGTTCCTTAATTTTTTTTAAGTCTATAAAAATAAGAAACTACCTATGTAAAATCAAAGTAATTGATAATAAAATATTTTGTTATCTACTGTTCGAAATTGCTCAAAAACCCCGGAGGCTGGATAAAATATTTGGTTTGTCCATAAAAATCCTTCAGATACTTTTGTAAGGGTCCACCCTTTTTAGCCGTAGAGAAGAGAGATTTCTCACTAAAACAACGTCATTTTGACATTTACGAAATGGCGGCAACCTGTCAAGTTGAACGATGCTCGGATTTGGAACAAATGCTTACAAGATTATAGGGGAGGGAGATTGCCATAAAGGTTATTGTTCCCCGCGTTTTATGTCGGTTTAAAGATTAATCTCGGCGCTTTTGATAAATGGTAGCAGGTTTCACCAATAAAATATGATTGGATTAAATCTTGGCGAAGGTTTTTTTAATACACTATGTTTTTACCGTAATACATACAATAACCAAATTGATTATTTAATAGCTAGTCAAGATTATCATTTCACCATGTAAACATTTAGTTAATTGATTCTTTGTTCCCAGGTAAAAATATGGTTTCAAAACCGCAGAATGAAGTGGAAACGCTCGAAAAAAGCGCAACAAGATAGCAAAGGCAAGGACTCGCATACGAACGACGAGAAAAACAAAAAAGAGGTTTTACCCGACCATGACAAACAGCCTCCGCAAATGGCGGGCGATTTGACACCAGCTGTCAAACCTCCTCCCCTGTTAGACAGGGACAGGATGATCGCGTTAGAACGAGAACGAGCGATGGCAGCAGCAAACTTTAATTCGAATTTGGAAAACAATAGACGCGGCCTAGTTATGCCGAGCCAAGATGGCCGACCCGGCATGGACATGTTTAGGCCGTATGTAGTATGAAATTAAATTATTTTTTATTTGTTAATAGAAAACGTTATATGGCCGAAAGTGTAACTTGTTAAAGCAGTGAATTTCGAATATAATTTTCATATAAAAATTCAGTAACTGTCAATTCAACAGTAAATAAATTTCCTAATTTCATAGTCCGTTAATATTGTCTTTGGTATCTCAATTTATTTTAACGGACCAAAACGAGATTATTGCATAATTTACAGATTTTAAACAGAAAAGTAACAAAATTAAGCCGATCATAACTGCTATAAAGCAATCTAAACAATTTATATAATAAAATCATATATATCAGGTAAATATAATGTAAAAAACCTACATCGAACTTTGTTTTAATTTTTTTTTTGACATATTAAAGTCGTCAAAAATACTATGTACAGTATTATTGTATATAGATATAAAATATTAGATTATGTCGTGTAGATAATAAATAATATAGTAATTAATTTATAGTGTACCTAACCTACGTATGTTTAAGTATAAATATGAACTGATACAGGCCAAAAAATAGTTTAATTATTAGTAAATGTTTAGCGATAAAGATTATTTTTATTTTGTATTACGGATAGAATGTTTAATAAGTTTCGATTTTTGGGTAAATTTTGTACTTGCCAGCGCTTACGAGGGTCACACTGTGTTATTTAATTTTTTTTATAAATATCAGTGATTGATTAAAATCGCATGTATTTTATGTTCTGTGCATTACATTGTGATTTTTTAAGCTTAATTAAAAGTAAATATATAACTAGTTGAACAATGAATCAGCTATATAAATTTTTTATAAATTCATATTACTATTAATAAATTCACGATACTGTAAATGTATGTATGTGCTTTTTTATGGGACAAGAGGCATAGTAGAAATATGACGCACTGCTACTATGACGTACTTACCACAGCATATAAATGTATTATCGAATTTAAATGCTTCGAGTGACGTTTTTTTGTAAGTGTTGTAGATGAAAGAAGTAGTTCGAAGTTAGGGGTAAGATTCATAAACAAGATCTACTTATACTTCAAACTCTCAACGTCAAAAATTTATTGGATTTTGATATCATGGTTCATCACATGTCTTGTATCTGAATCTGACCCTTAGCAATCTTACATTCTGTTTGTTGTAAGTCTGGACTGATTGTAATTTTTTAAGTTTCAAATACCATTCAAATCGTAATCCAATAAACACTTGATGTTTGAAAAAAGAGATTTTAGAATTTCTCATTAGTGTGAGATTCAAACTACTAAACGTCAAAAATGGATTTTGACATACGGGAGTTCGTTTGCACTAAGTTGCTTTCTGAATGTCGACCTCAGAGACGATCCTTAGCGCATCTCCACTTCAACCAAGCACTAAGGCGGACAAAATCCTTGATAATGTTGTTCAACTAGTTATTATTATAAAAATTACTTATTAAAAATATATTTGTGCCATAATTATTATTTCCGATGCTTGTATGTTTGTGTTTTTGGACATCTTTGACCAGTATTATTTCCTAGTATTAACTGTACAAGATTTTACGATAAGATGTGTATTATAGAAATAAAATATTAAATTGTCTTTTTAGTTTTATTCTGATTCCCAGAGAAATCATTTTTTAAACCCGTGGAGTTATAAATAATTGTTTTTGTGGCAAGTAAACTAAATTAAGTGCCAAATTACCTCTTTTGCTAAGTTGACAACTGTATTACGTTATAGTTTGACAGTTATAATCTTAACAATAAAATTTATATCAAAAACTTGCAGTAGTATCAACTGTTGTTAATTGATATCGCCGCCCATGAACACTCATATTGCCAAAAGCCTTGCAATTACGGGCCTTTTAAGAATTAGTGAGCTTTTTTCTTAAAGAACCCTACGTCGAATTTGTTCGAAAATACTTCAATAACGACTATAATAGGACGTCGAGGCAGAATACGAAATACCACCCGTATCACCTCGACGTCCGATGATTATGATAAGGCTAAAGGTATAATTCCAAACAACTCCTCCGAGCATTCGCCATGGTTAATGTGGTAGAAGATGCAGAGACCCCGCATCTCTACACAACTCGTTCTTTTTGTGTATAAATCAAACGATGCGTCATACAGCGTAGAATACACGAGAAGAACTGGCTAAAAACTCTCGGCCACTCCTTTAAACTGACACTCTTATTACATATATATTCATGTATATAGTTGCCGCATTGGAGTAATATGTAATAGTTTGTTAAAAATAAGACGTAAAATATGACATTGCCTTCACGGCCCAACACGTCAACACTTAACGCACATTCAGATAAGTTTCGAAGTAACTAGGCGTAATACTATACATAACATCAGGTGAGCCTCCTGCCCGTTTGCCCCCTGTTCTATAAAAAAAAAATATATATACGTGTAGTAAAACTCAGAAATTTCTGCCACAATTTTCTTACAAAAATAGGTAAAATAATCGCAGATACGAGATGTAAAAGTGTTGGCTGCCGATCGGTTACAGTGAATTAAAGGTTAGCACGTGCCGCTAAATTGATAGGGTAACCATAACTCTTGTTAATATTGGATTCTTTTTTGTTCGTAGAACGAAATTAACTACACACACGAAACCACAGCCATTTATTGTAATGTAAGTGGGGATTTAGAGTCTATAATAGTATAGTATATAGTAATCTTATAGCTACAGATATACATATTATAAAAAAGGAAAACACACAATAGACAAAATACAAATCGAAAAGAGACATCGTCAAATAAAATATACTATATAAGTAGATAAAAAAAGAAAACTGCAATTAAACATTAAACAAACTACAACTTGATATTTTAAAGAAAAAAGAAATTGTAACCACTTACATGTCTTCCCGGTAGCTAAAATAACACTCTGTTTAATGCTGGCATTTCCTTATTGGTATGCACCAGCTCTGGGGTCACAAGTACCAGGCACCAACCTAAATCTTTAATTAGCACCTGTTTACTTGGTCTCTTCGTCATCTTGGTCGCCGCGGCCCACGAGATACTTTATTCTTATTCTATCTTATTTAAGAAACAATTGACAACATTGTACCAATTTATTTTTATTTTATTTGTAGTTTTAGTTCAGTATTTAATTTTTTATATACCTTATGTTTGCCTAAAAGAAACAGCTTTTAGCAGTAAGACCGCACATTAACATAGAATGTCTTCATTTATATTTCTCTTGTTTTGTGTCATTGTGACATCATGCACATAGATAGAGTGTTAATATTCTTCTATCTTCTTGTGCTGTTGATTAAAAATCAGCACTACGCCTTGATTAGCAAAAACAAAAATTGTAACTGGATAAGCTATACTAAAACTTATTGTAATACCTATTGTTAGGATAATGCTTTTTTTACCAAAGTTATTTAAAATTATTTTGAAATATGGTTACCCCACACAGTAAACTGGTATAAATTACGTAGGAAAAACTGTGCCTTTGCATTCGCGGCGCGTACACGAGGGAGATGGGGATATTTACTCTCTTAGTCTACATCTTGTTATGTGCCTTATTTATAGTCCTTATTAAAAAAAACATTACCATGGAAAGTGTTCGGGCAGCCGAGTTTCATCATCGGACGTCGAGGCAGAATACAAATTTACACCCGTATCACCTCGACGTCGGTTGATCCACAACTGAGCGTTTTATTAAGACAGTTTCTGCCGTGCACTGTGTTCAGCTGCCCGCTGAATTATCCGAACCATTTCGTCTTAGGGACCTTTATGAAACGAGCGTACTGATTCTTAAAAGGCCGGCAACGCAGAAACGCAAACGCCGGCGCGGCGACGATATAACTTGACATCAGGTGAGCCTCCTGATAATAATAGACAAGTAGGTTATAAGGCTTCTGTGCCTGGTTTCTCACCGATTTTAATTTTTATCCTTCACCGTACGAGGGAGTGTAAATGAATACATAGAAATCCGTCCCAACCAAAAATTATGGAAAATGCCCAAGACCCATCCATGGTTTTAGGGCCACTGAATTATCATTTTATATCGCTTGAACCAAATAGAAAAGTTTGATAATATTCAATTTTGCCATACGCTAACGAAAAAGAAAATATATTATCAACCAATATCCCGGACTATATATAGAGCATTCTGGGCGTGGTGCGCCGTGATTGATGCCCTTTGTTTAAACAACTTACGACGCTTCGTTACTGACTCCCGGGTCCCGCTTCCCAACCCAACTCCCACCCTATAACTTACTGTCATATAAACAATTATTGAGAAAAACCTACATGGTTGTTCCTAATTTATAACGAAACTCAAACAAAGACTATTAGATTTCTCTTCTCTATAATAATAATAAAAGTCTGGACAGTTCCAGGGCGTATTTTAACCTTACCGCAGCTAAAAAATAAATAAAATGATTATAACTGATAAGAATATTTTTTACTAGAATAATGAAACTAAATCTTATGGCTTTTCCACTCGAAAACATTACTAAGAAATTAATAAAAGAATTTCGGTTGTTTGAACGCCCTTTCTCTATACTTTAATTCTTGTTTAAGTACATCTACTTATTCATGTCATAATTTTTAAACGTAACAAACGAGCAAAATGTTCGTAAAATCCTATTTATGCAGTCGAAATGGCAACACTCAATACCGCGTAGAGCAAACAAATCTTCAATACAATGTATCATTTGTATATGCAAATAGTTTCACAAAAATACATAGGATTGGTGTCATGAAGGATCGTTTTGAGTGCAAACAGAATCCGGCACCTCAAACAGAATACTGAATCGAGAATATCAATATTTGATTTTATTGCGTCCCGCCATTTTCCCGCGTGTCTGACATTAAACTTTAGCGGTTATATTGTCTATAGGTAAACTCTACGCCAGAGAGTGAAGTTCTGATTCGATAAAAAATGTGGCGTCCAATTCGAAATAAATAAAATTCTCTTGGAATCGAACACGGGATTTTCGTTTTCTAACGTTATGCTTTAGCAATAAGTTTTACAAGGCGATGGGATACTAAAAATTAATATTTACACTACAAGTCAATTATTTTTTTATGTCGTCTAAAATAGTAACTAATATCTCTGAAACATTGAACTCTATGAGAGATCTAATAACTGTTAATCGAAATTCCACAAAAACCAGAGGCAATAAAAAAGAAAAAGTTTTTCATAAATTGTCTTAGCAATTTCAAAAATCGAACAACTCGCTCACGTCTGGCAGAGGGAGCCAGCGCGGCAGCGCGCCCGGAGGCGGCAAGACGCCCGTTGATTGGTGCAAATTGAATTTGGCGCGAAGAGGGGTATTGTCGTGTCGATTGCTCGCTGATTGCTCGTTTGCGGCGCAAATATATAACATGGATATGACTGCATATATTTTTATATTATACATAACATCTACATTACTACAATGGAAATGATAAAAGGATGCAATGGTGAAGTATCAACGATTAAAAAAATAAAGTTTTCCTCACAACCACAAATTTTTAAATACGTAATTAAATTTAAAGATATATCTACATCATATGCATAATATGATAACTGTTATAATTACACCACCAGGCACCTTAGAGAATTTCTTCGTTAGTTCTATGTTTTAGGTAAATTTCGTGTCTGTTATAGGTAGGTTACACATTCTTGATTACGTGTCTCCCAATAAAGGATTAAAAACATTGTCGTTGTTTTGTTTTGTATTTACATTAATAAAAAGACAAGAACGCAATGTCCCGTGAGTTCTGGTCTCCACTCATAATTTATTTTTCAATATCTCCTCGAGATCCTATAAATATAAAAAAAATAATAGAAAAATCAAAGTCAGAAATTAATACCTCCCAATCATGCCAATAGCATAGGAATCAAATAGCCACTTTCTTGTATCGTTATCCGCGTTTTATAAATGTTAAGCTTATAAGCTTATCCAAAACACAAACGCCACTAGGTATAATAAAAATGTGTGCGTACAAAGTGAAACGTCTTTGTAAATTAATTATTACTAAGGTAACTGCCAGTATATGATTACTCCATGTATTTGTATATCTATATTCACACTGTATACTTGCTAATGATAATATTATGAATAAATAAAACTTTTTTACTGCAAAAGACGTTATGCGACAGAATTGCCGTCCAAAGTTCAAACTACTAAACGAATAAATCAACCAATAGCGTGTATTTTTCTCGATATTCCTTTCTCAGTCTCTCTCAATCGGCCTCAATCGCTCTCTCCCTTTTCTTCGAAAAAAACGCTGCACATCTTCGTGACGTTCCGTAAAAATTTTACCCTCATGCGCCTAAAGGAGTTTCACTTCAAAAATTAAAAAAAAAACTACTAGGGGCGCGTATCACTTCGATCTAGCGGTTCCAGAGGTAGCCTATTAGTCTTAGGTCTTCACTGCCCGATGTTGGGCCATACGCTCAAGGTGCTCCAGCCAATGTTGTCAATACTCACCTTATTAAATAAATATATATATTAAAATGACTTATCCACATATTACGTACACTAACAGGATTTGGCCGCTCTCCACTGTACCAAGTTACTGAGTGCTTTGTTTGACGAAGTATATCGTTTAGACAACCGTTTGTTCAACGTTCAGTATATACCTTATGTATTCCACTGGTTTTATTCATGACTTTGAATGCTTAATTTTGGTTTTTAATTTAGGAGTGATACAATAAATTCACCCAAACAATGCAGTTTGCTCTAACTTGATTAGTTAAGTAGATATTTATTTATACTATAAAATCTAGACTAATCAAGTTTAGAGCTTATTTACCAAGTAATAGAGAACTTCAATACATGAGTTTCATCACTTATTGAATAGTCCTTAAATATTCAAAAAATGTAAATTGATGAATTAAAAAGTGGTTTATAATGACAATAAATTCTATTTACAAACTTATATCTACATCAGTCAGCTTTCCTGGCTCTGTATATACTATATACTATAATAATATATGTATACGTAACGGCTGCTACTAGAAGCTCAGGAGGCAAGCAGTTGTAAAGACTGTCCCCAAAATAAGGGATACCTATATAATTAGTACCTACTATCCCCCGAACCCAAAAATAAATACACAATCTCAGATTGAAAACAAACTGAGATCAGACCGTGACAGTCGATCGTTCTCCTATCTGCATCCCAATAACCAAACCTTACGAAGGCAAACTTTGGCGATGCATAGAAAGCAATCTCTTAGCTCTTTACATGCATGTTTGATAATCTATATAAACTAAATAAAACAGTACAAATAATACTAAAATATAAATGTCTATGTTTATACATATCAAATAGCTTTTTAATTGTTTTAGAAACTGGTGTTAAATCTTAAGATAGGATTGGCAGGACCTACCATGGATAGCGTGTATCGACAGATGGCTATTACAATTCCACGATTGGTTATTGGCACACTTTGATCAATATTTTAGATTAAGATGTCTATCTCAGATGGTCAAATTGTGTTAATGTGTTGCATTGAATTATTTTTCTGACTAAGGTGTATACATATTGAATTTGTGTGTGTAATGTTCATCAATTTAATGTTAATATAAGTTTGTTCGCCTATCCACAACATTGTCTTTATTTTTATTTATGTTACAATAAATAAACAAAAACAGAATGTATGTAAAACAATTTTTGTTGTAGCAATAAAACCTCGGACAGCAATACAGTATTCAGAATTAAATCACTACTAACGCCACCTATTAGCACATCTCATGAATACAACATGAGTTTCTGTCGTATAGATGGCGCTCTTCGAAATTTATAGCAGCACTTAACATTACGACCACTTTGCTCCCATTTCCCGGGCTTTTATCTAAATTAATCTGATCGCAGTGTTGTGAACATATTTGTTGGAATTACATTTACTTATTTGTTATTATGTTTTGCTTAATAACATGAAAGTTTTCGACTGATTTGTTTTATGATAAGATTATGGTACGATATACAATCTTTATAATTTATTTGTATTGCTGGGGATGTAGTGTATAGTAATGAGTATAGATAATACATTTTTTGTCTCAAATAATAAACGTCAAACTTAATACTGTCAAGTAGGTAGGTACGCTTTACATATTTCAAATGGCGTCGTTTAGCCGAATTGCCCTGTATTCCTCGTATGCGGGATTAACATGTTAATAGAACATAATACATATATTTTTTTTAATTTAAGACTAAAGTTGTCAATCAATTAGGTATCCCATATTCTATTGCATGTACTACTACTGTTCTTTTTCTATATTTTTCAACTTTAATGTTTCACAGAACACAATAATTTTTATTTTATAGCTAAAACCAATCAATTCACGTAAAACTGTCACCAAAGTGTATTGTCCCGTGAATTATATGGAAAATTTATCGTTCGCTTCGTTAATAATTTTTTGTAGGCAAGATGAGCATTTTGCATACGAAGATATTATTGTTTATATTTAATTCCGAAGTAATTTACGTACTGAACAGATTTTCGATGTTTCCATCAGCAATATGTTACTAGAATCGGTTTTATATGTAAATCACGCATTCATGCATGTTACGACTGCTAGATTTCTTTGTGGCTAGATTATTGGGTAGAATAAATATACAGAGCTGATAAAAAAAAATTATTCCAAAATAAAAATGTACCTACCTATCTCAATTGAAGTAAGTCCTAAACTTGTGTGCATATGATTTTTTCTTATGCCTTCGCCTAATCTTAACTTATATATGCTGATAGCGTACGCGCTTGCTTGAATTATTACTATTATTAATTGATAAAGGAACATATCAATTAATAATAGTAATAATTGTGTCTTTAGCTAATATTGAGTTATAATGTTCACCATTCTTAATACTTTATATTTAAACTAGGTGTGTAGCTGTATTAAGGAAATTAAAATAACATTTAAAGTCTCTTCTGAAGAAAAACGATCGGCATTTCCTCCTTTTTATAAAAAACTTCATTGTAACATAAGTTTAAGTAATACAAAAATAAAAACTAATAATAACTCTGTAAATGTTCCCGTCAATTCAATTTGTATAATGTTTTCTATTTGCTCCTTGGCTGTGGTTGAGGCCTTTTATAAAAACGAGAGTGAGTGCAGAACAAAAATCAACTTAATATATAGACAATTAAGATTTTATTTATAATGCAACCAAAGGCCAATACATCACATTTTTTAAATATTGTAATGGCGCCCAAATTATTCTTCAAAGCGAAATCTGTCATCTTGATTTCAGCTAAATAGATTAATAAAATATAATTAATATTTCAGATTTACACTATTATGACAACTTTTAAATACCTAATTTAATCTAACCAAAAAACAAAACCAACGAGCAACTTTGAGAGCGCTGCCGAGAAACCCCGATCAGTCAGCAGATCAAGAGGCGCAAGTGGAATGGGATAGGCCATACACTTCGAAGGGATCCCAATCATATTCCCAAGCAGGCGCTTGATTGGAAACCCGCAAGGAAAGCGAAGGCGTGGCCGTCCCAAACAAACCTGGCGCCGTACAGTTGCAGACGAGGTAAAGAGAGCTGGTAAGACTTGGAACTAGGTGAAACACGAGGCGCAAGACCGAACGGCATGGAGACTCGCTGTGGACGCCCTCTGCCCCACCAAGGGGACAAAGGACAAGGACATAAAGAAAGTGAAAGAGAAAAAACAAAAGAAATAATTAAGTTCCTATATGAAAATTGCATAACTCCCCATTTGGATTTAGAGTTTTAGTACGCAAGGAATAGGAAACGAAAAACTTCCTAAAAGACAATACACACCAACTCCCAACAGGGACCAAACGCAAATGATAGTATTGACGCTGCTGATATGTCTTTCCTAATTCAATATACATGCACTTTGAAAGTATATACGGTTGTATCTGTGAGTATATATTATGCTTTAATAAATGTCTAGATCTGTACCACCCAGAGTATATAGAGTTTTGGGTTTTTAATAAAGCAATTGTTTATGGTTATTGCTTACGATTCCATACGTAGAGATTTATATAATTCAACGATCACTAGGATTCCACTAGTCTATCATAAAACTCGTCCTTCGGTTACTGCGCTAATAAAATTTAGTTTACGACAAATTTATAGTGATTGTCGATTGATTGCCCTTGAGTGTTATGGCGGAATCGTAAACTCGATATTAATGATGCAATTAATTTGACTAGCTAAATGGGCTTTTGTGCAAGGATTCTCTAATAAAAACCTGGGGTTTGAGACAAAAATACTGCGATACGCATAATCCGAATTTGAATAGAAATGACATTAGCTCACATTTTGTCATGTTACTGATGACTATTTCCATAATAATCAGTTTGGCGTCTGTGGGTCACGTCAATCGCAGTAATTTTGTCTCCAGCTCCAAATTCCAATAAGAACAACAAGAGAACGCTAAAATATCGTAAACGTTTTTCATAAGTTTCTCGGTTAAAACATATTGTATATACTTACGTCACTATGTTTTTGAAAATAATATTTTCAGAAGACATTTTAATTTCAATTTTATTTTATTTAAAGAAAATATTAAGTAATATTTCGTTTATAAAGCACAACTATGATCTAATTAAATCAAATTAGAAAAAACAAGAGAACTTTTGTAACAAGCGCCTCTATTTTGTTACTGAAGTCAATATGTCAGTTATTAATACCGACTGTCAAGTGCAAGCTGCCAATCTAACATTTTCATTGTGTCAATGTCACATCATATGTCATATATCACAAAAAATAAACTAAGTAATTGAAAAATATTGTGATGTTTGTGTGTGATGGTCGTTAAAGTAGTTAGAAAGAATTTATTTCTTTTAAAAGTTAGCTAAGAAGATGTAAATATAAGAGAGTGTTATTAAAATTTTGTTTTAGTGTAGTGTTGTGTTCAAAATGAAAGTAGTTGAGGCAAAAATTGTTGTATTGGGATCGCAAGGTAAATTCTAAAACATTGTTCATTTTTTATTTAATATGATCGAATCTCGCGGCGTTAAAACACGAAATACTTCATGAAAAACGTTCGTCTGGTATGCAAAATATTCTTATATTAAAGGTGATGTCTAGCTTATTCATTTAAGTGTTATGGTTTTAAGGTTTATATTAAGTAGATATAACTTAACTATATATATTGTAACTTAATAACATATCTGAGTATTAGATAAATAATACACACAGTCCATATTAATGTCGTTGTTAAGTATAAGTAATTAATTAGTCACCACAGAAATCCATTATGTAGTGTATAAATATAAAGTGCACTAGCTTTATCTTTTTATTTTTTTAGTACAATATAAAATACTGAATAGGACAACTCACTTAATATACATAAAAATTTTTTTTTTTGGTCCTGTCTTATTATGATTTTTTTTAACAATTAACTTAGATTAATGATTTCTTTCTTCAATGTAACAAAATGTGCTAAAGTAAGATTTATCAAATCCTTAGCTTTACTTTGCATTGTGTCACTACAAAACCAATAAGGAAGTTCTCACAAAGGTTCAATTTAAGGCAATATGAATTAGAGATATATATTACTGTGAGGTAATCAGTATAACCCAAATGCTATGTTTCAAAACTCGTAATTCAACTTGTAAAATAATTCAACCATATTAAAACTTGTTCATTTGTAGATTATTTTCTGATTTCTGGACTGAGAACATACAGTTGAAAATGCTTTAATCCAAAAGTATTTTACTGTGATGTGATGATGATATGAGGTTGATAAAACATATAAAATAATAACATAAACATTAAGGGTGAAATTGAAAGTACAGCCTTTCAATAACTAACAGACTGTATGATCTCATACACATAAGTCTTAACTCTTAACCCTGAATTACATCCAAGGTTCTCAATAATATTATAATATAACCAATTAACCTGTCTAAAGAAATAAGCACAAATATATTTTCCCTACTGAAATCACCTATGTTGACTTATGCTGTTTACTTGAGTTGGCTATACAGGGCGTCCCACGGCGATGCCACACGGAGGGAAAGTACCTTAAATATTAATGATAGGATATTTTACTGAAAGAAGACATCGTTTAATTTTTAATAATAAGTAGAACTGCATTCACAGATTTTTTTAAAATCGCCTACCTCAACCGGGAATCGAACCCGCCAAATGTGACAGAAAAATTACATGTATTTATAATAGCGTTTGAAAGGGCTACTCATAAGCATTATTTTTTCCTTAATAACCTAGCATATTAAATGAAATTAAAAACATAAAATTGTACATTTTATTAAAAATTTTGTTCAGAAAAATTTCCTCTGACTTGGCCATGCTTCCAACAATTAACATTATCATTTCAAAGACCTACAAGACATTTCGTTAGCTTTGCGGTGGTACCGCGAAAGATATCCCGATAGACACACACCATCTCGATTTGTGTTGAAAATATCGGTGGATAATTTAAAAAATTTAGGACGTTTTGATCATCGCTTACAGCAACCACATCAGCAGATAATAAACGTCAGCGATGATGAACTCAACATTTTGATTTACTTTGAAGCGTACCCGAAGAGTTCAGTGAGGGATGGTGAAGAAGAAATTGAAATTTCAAAAAATACAAGTTTAAAAGTTATGTTGAAGGGCGATTAGTGCAAAAATTACGGCCGGGAGATGCTGAAAGACGACTCAATTTCTGCCAACATATCGAGAGACTCATCCTTGAGGATCAAAATTTTTTGAACACCATTATTTAGTCAGACGAGTCAAACTTTAGTAACAACGGCATGTACAACCGGCGTAATAATCGCATTTGGTCCAGACAGAATCCCTTACGAATCCGCGAGACTAACGATCAAGTGCGTTTTTCTTTCAACTGTTGGTGTGGGATTGTTAGTAACCGGGTTCTCTTAATACATTTTTACGAAGGAACTCTGAATACGGAAAGATATCTAGGAATACTTGAGAATTTAAGAAATGAGATTAATAATAATCTTCCTGATGCAGATCGACGAAATCTCATATTCCAGCAAAATGGGGCTCCGGCTCATAACAGTAGGAGAACAGCCGAGTTTCTTAATGAACATTTTCCTTCCTGGATCGGCACTTTTGGTCAAATTAGATGGCCACCAGATCTAACCCCACTTGATTTTTTTATGGGGTTATGCAAAAGATTTAGTTTACAGGAACAAGGTACAACAGTGTGCAGGAGTTACAAAATGAACTTAGACATATTATTTCAAACATCCACCATGCAAAAATAAATAAATCGACAGGGAGAGAAATTATTAAAAGAGTGAGAATTTGTATACAATAGAACGGATCACATTTTGAGCATTTGATATTTTTTTTTAATAAAATGTAAAATTTTATGTTTTTAGTTTCATTTAATATGCTAGGTTATTAAGGAAAAAATAATGCTTATCAGTAGCCCTTTCAAACGCTATTATAAAATACATGTAATTTTTCTGTCACATTTGGCGGGTTCGATTCCCGGTTGAGGTAGGCGATTTTTAAAAAATCTGTGAATGCAGTTCTACTTATTATTAAAAATTAAACGATGTCTTCTTTCAGTAAAATATCCTATCATTAATATTTAAGGTACTTTCCCTCCGTGTGGCATCGCCGTGGGACGCCCTGTATGTTTGGATTTTCTCAAACAACAAAACTATAATTATAAAAGTTAGTGCAGCAGCCAATCTCAGGATAATTAACATTCAAGAAAAAAATGTATATATTATAAGTATTTTTTTTAAATATGTATCTAAGAATGTCATCAATGTTAATAATTTGTCTTTGGCATAAATAATTACTGTTAAAGAGTTTCTGCTAGAAACAATCAATTTGTTAACAAATGTATGTTGTACAGTGATAGAAATACTTAGACTATGATGAATCAAGTTGAAACTTATATAAGCAGCTTTTGCAAATAGTAATTTGATATCTTTAATCCTCTGTGAACCTAATACGGAAGTATCCTGGGTGCCCTAACCACAGGCTAAACATGGTTTAAATTTTCAATTATAGTAGCCTTCAAAATCTTATATGTAATTGTATTAAAAACTTTAAACTATATCTAATTCTATATCTATTATCTACCTATGATAGTTGGGTATATAAAGGAGTACCTTTGTTGAAATGGAAAAGCAAACAAGTCAATAGGATAGCTATAAATGTCATCTACCTCAGCCTGTCTTACCCATTTTGTTAGTGTTGCCAGATTAAGATAGAGGTGTACTCTCACTTATATAGATTACCTTCTCTTATAGGATAACTGTTCTGTTTTATTAACTTCAACTTAGATGGCACTAATCCCAGCCAAAGGATCAGCAGAAACATTATAGTAGAAATTTGCTGCTACTTTGGCCTTACTAAATACTTCCGATTGTGGCATCTCAGAAATAAATTTTAGAGCGGAAGATTCTTTTAATATTGATCTTGATATTTCTAATTTTTGAACCTGTTTGCGAAGACAGTATTTGGCGTATTCGCTTCAACGAAGAACTTACTACACGACGCTAACTTCCCCCAATACATTAAATGCAACAGGCTCAAGTGGTTGGGATAAGTAGATGTACCGAATAACGGACGTCAGAACCATAAAGTCCCTGCTGATCTCATAACCTAGTTGCTAGAAAAAACCCGGTAGACCAAGGCTGGTTATTGGTGAGATGGAGCTGTCAAGCAACTCGAAACAATAGGTGTTGTAAACGCAAGAAGCACGAGATAGATTGCGATGGCGATATAAACCTGTGGAAACAATGAATGTTGATTAAGCTGTTCTTGTGTACCTTCATTTAATATAAATATTTAAATGTAAATGGAGATGGACAGGACACCTGCTCAGAGGCCAGAGAGCAAAATGGTCGAAAAAAGTAACTCAATGGACACCCCGCTACATTACCAAGCGAAAGAGAGGAAGATCATGTGCGCGGTGGGCTGATGACTTTAAAAAAGCCACCGGTCCTCTGTGGCAAAGACTTGCCAGAGGAGAAGGCCTTTGTGCCACAAAGGCAAGCTTACAAGAGGACAGCTCTCAGAACTTTTTTATATACATACATATTTTTGTAAACTTTCTCTTGTTTAGTCAAAATAAAGGCTTTGAAATTCAAAATTTAATATAAACTACGAAAATACTGAAACAACGAAAAATATAAGATTTCTAGATTATTACGGAAGGTACTTAAATCACTCTTAGACCGATAGAGGCAGTCTTCTAAGGCTTCGGTACGACGTTAGATAAAAGTTACTTCTCATATTTTTGATGAATTTTTCTTCTACTAAATGTTACGAACTCTCCAATTTCCATTAATAAATCATTTTTTACTCAATAGCTACTGATTATTATTATTAAAAGTAAATTTATTTAGCATTGAATCGTATGCTACAGGTTATTTGAATATGAAACATTGATTTATTTTTCATAATTTTAATTAAATAGGGCCTTGTGCATTTTGCAATCAATGCAGTTTTTATCGGATAAAGAAAGCTGGGCTTATCGAATCGCAAATAGTGATAAGTCCCAAGATCGCTTTGATAAGTGTAAAATCATTCTTGATATATCATATAGCACGTGACTCGCTTAACAATTTTCTATACACTCCAATAATCGCCGTAAACCTGATATCTCTACATTAACTCCAATAATACAATAATATATTACTTAAATATACAAGCGGAACAAAGCATATTTATCATACGTTATAATGAAACTGCTTAGATCTTTTTTTCAAACAATTAATTAAATAACTATAATTTAAATGATTTCATAAAACATAGTCAGTATTGTGTAATATGTGTGTTACTATGCCAGTCCATATGTTTGAAAACTGGTTTTAGTGATTTAATAAGCCAGTCAATTTTAACGCAGTGGGTGAACTTGTTTAATAGTATTGTCTATTTATGTAACTTCATGTTGTGTATATTGAAATGCAATTACGTTTAGAACTAATACAATCGTTTTATTATAAAATAAAAGGATAACTATGTATATTTAAATAATAGTCGTGTGTCAGCATTCTATAACAAACCTTTTGCTTGGGTGTATACTTAAAACACCCAAGCAAACACAGAGGGCGCTATTTCAAAGTTTAGATACAAAAACTTAGTATAGATGTCGCTAAGCGATTAGTGATAGTTATAAAACGTGCTATCATTGTGATTTCATTTTGCCATAAATACTTTTGAGTTCAATGTTACAGTATCGCTTCTCGGCCTTTTGGCTAAGATCAAAGTGTAGTATCTGTTCTTTTCAGCTTAATATCTGAAAGTTCCCGCATAGCGGGACCAGTATATTAAACTGATTTTTGGAAACTGACGGGATGTTCGGGGCTCGCTCCACTCCTGTCACGGGTCGGCCCGGCATTGCAGTGCCGCCGGGATCGGCCCACATAATTTTTCTGAATTCAAAATATTAAAGTGTATACTTAAAATATTATCTATAGTTCAGATTATGTGCAGTCATTTACATGATAGTGATACCCTGCCGCCCGCTAATTTGCAATTTGACTCGTGCGGTTTCGCCGGTTTTCTTGTTTTAATTTCTTCACTAAGTGAGGAGAAGAAGAAGATATTAGATATATAAGACCTTTATTATTTATTTACCTTTTAGAATCAGAAACACATCATAGTGAAATTAACCCGGACTGTCAGCACATAGGCTGAAAATTCGTTATCATTTGGCACTTGTTTACCTCAGCTAAGTTATTATTGTGCATCTACACGTTATCATTAATTGTCAAACAGCGGTTTACGCATGCGCAGTTCCTCAGTGCCGTCATTTAAGTTGTATTGTTTATCGTATTTGTATTCGGCTGAAAATAATCAGCTAATTACTGAATATATTGAATATTTTTATTAATTAAGCCTCATGTATTTAACAACAATTATCCATTTTTAAAAAAGACAGAAATAATTATATTTATTTCAAAGACCTCACAGAGTAAAGGCCTTCTGGCTTCATCACTCTCTATCTTAAGCATTTTTATCCCAATCTTCTCCTACTTAAGCCCGTCAGCCCACCGTGCCAGACCTCTTTCCTTATCCCTGGTGGCACTTTCCACATTCATGTGAGCGATGTAGCCCGCCCATTTCCACTTAAGTTTTTGGGAATGGGATAGTGCAGGAATAACTTATAAATAAATAAACTTTTGTTTTATTTATTATCCTGTTCTTTACTTATAAATTTAGTACACTACAATCTATTCCTCGTTGACAAATTGTTATTTTTTCGTATGTGTACTAGTTATATCCATGTTTGACTATTAATGGAATTCACGAAGATGCGCCCCACCATTTTATGGTTGAGGGTCGGGGAGTTTTCTCCGAGCGTCAATTGGTGTACGTGTTTGGGGGTATAGTGGGGCGCGGCTTGCTGGTTTGCAATACCGTAAAAACAACATGGTCTGAGACATCTTTAAGTATACTGGAATGTATTTACTTTCTTGAAAACTATAATTATTTCAGGCGTGGGTAAAACAAGTCTAGTGGTGCGATACATTGGCAAAATGTTCTCAAAACATATATCGCCAACGATAGGCGCTTCGTTCTTCACGTGCAATATTAATGTTGATGATTCAAGGGTTAAATTACAGGTAATGTTTATTTAAATTACTAGCTGTATACACAATTTATAAAAATAATAATGGCCTTGTTTCACAATGTATGGATAAAGTACCAAATAGCTATGCAACACATAAATTATTCGAAAGATAATTACTTAGAATAGCGCTAACTGACAGTCGTGAAACGCAAAAATACTGTTTATCCTACCAATAAGTAATAAATAGCTTATTTGGAACTTATTCGGACATTGTGAATTAGACCCTTAGTCTAATAAAATCAAAACAACATTTTTTTAAGAAAAACACTTCTAACGGATTGAAGTTATGTAATATTGTAAACTTATAATTATTTAAACATAATTTATTATTTATCCGACGTTTCGTACGGTTATAAAATTATGTTTAAATAATTATAAGTTTACAATATTACATAACTTCAATCTGTTAAAAAAGTGTTTTTCATTAAATGTGTAAAAGTTATGTTAATAAAAGACAATACTATAAAGCAACATTTAATTATAAAAATTAAGGTTTTACAATAACACCTCGATTATTCAATGATTTATTTAAGGCTGAGATGCAGAAACGAGACTTCAAATTATAATTGTAAAATTGTATATTGTAATTGAAATACACGAACTGTTCTCAAAGCTACGGAAAAACACAAAACAAATTTACGACAAACACGAGAATCATATAAAGATTTACTTTTAGGTGTGGGATACAGCCGGCCAAGAGAGGTTCCGGTCAATGGCGCCGATGTACTATAGGAATGCTAACGCGGCGTTACTCGTATATGATATCACAAGTACCAGTAGTTTTGCAGCAATCAAAGGTTGGGTGAAGGAGTTACAAAGGTGAATATTAATTGGTTTAATGACTATTGTGTGGTATTGGTGTATTTTCATAGTGTTTTTCTATACCAACCCGTTGTTTGAGTCAGTTAAATCAGATCCTCTGGGTGTTAGCATAGAATCAAACAGAAATTTTATATATTATTTGTTAGTTATGAGTTATTTTTTTATATGTAGATCTAGTTCATAAATTTAAATAAGGATAGTTAGGATAGCATGAAGAAGCATTAATTCTTGCTTTATTATTTATGACATGAAGTATTTAACCTATATGCCTACAGGTTCGAATTTAATGACGTGGAATAAGTGATACCTTCATGATCTTATGTTCCAAAGTAAACGTTTTTTTTATTTATTTTTTTATTCCAGTAATGTACCTGAACCTATGGTTTTGGCGCTAGTGGGCAATAAATGTGATTTGGAGTCATGTAGAGCAGTTTCACATAATGAGGCGACGCAGTATGCTACGTCTATAGGAGCGGCGTATTGTGAAACGAGCGCGTTGCACGACCAGGTATCTTCGTTTCTTTTAAGTCGGTTAATACTCTGTTGTCTGTACTGTTGATTACTCTTATCCCTGAGGTCGTTGGTTCGAGGCCCGACACCAATTAACTTTTTATGTGCGCATTATGGTCCTATGAGTGCCAGACCTTCGGATTTAATAAAATCGTTTAGTTAGTTGTTTTTTACTGTTTGGGATTGGGTTATAATCGTTATTATCAATCGCCGTAAAACCACTTTTAATATGAAGCACCGCACTAAATAAAATGGATACATTCACTAACAAATAAAATTTATGTTCCTTTTAACTCAGAGATGTTCAGACTGGTATTGGAATTGAAAAATGGCCCGGCAAAAAAGTTTTGTAATCTCTGACATGTCAAAAAATGATAGCTGTCAGAATTATACGGAATTAAAAATGAGATAATCAGAGTATAAATGATGAATTGCTATTAAATGGTGTGGTTTGATTTTGCCTAAAAATTAAAATCTTTTAATACTAAAGTACCCTCTTTAACTGATTTAAATTTTTACTTAATTTCTCTTGGCCCTTAATTTAAAAACTATCATGTCAATTCTTACATTCGTTAATTACGTTACGTTGAAAAAAAAAACTAAAACCATGCGCAAGCTACACTTTTTTACTAAAAATTATATTTTCAGGGTATAGACCAAGTATTCCTAAGTACAGCAACATCTCTTCTGAAGCTGTCCAGCACTAACCTTGTCTCTTCTATGCGCTCATATGACTCCGTGGATGGTGACGAGAGACTACCTATTGGTGAGTTACTAGATTTAATCTAGATAAAATATTAGACCCCGAAATTTACAGTACACTCCAAACAGAGGTTATACAAATAAAATAGAAGATAAGAAGAGAATGGAACTCAAGAAATGAAAAGAAATTACATTACAAGTAGTCTGAATCATTCTTATCTGGGTCATTAAATGTTATCAGTTCGAGAATATGGGAGCAATTTATTGCATGTAGGCATATTTTTCTTATAGTGACACAATCTATCAAATTTCGCCTAGTACTCAAAGAAAGTAATTTATATATTCTTTAAAGTTCCTTATGTATTATTTGAGTTTATTGACAGGCTTTTGTAAATAAATAAATTTCAGGTACACCAACAGAAGAAACAGCAACGCATACAGGCAAAGTTGAATTGCCTGCGTGGCAGGACGATCGGGTCGCCCATGGGGAGACGCAAAGAAATATGTGTTGCTAGCATTGAAATTATCAATTTAAGCGTGCACTTTTTATAAAGGAAATTTATTAATAAAATAACGTTATGGCAAAAGATTAACATGTGTGTCACGTTTACGTATCGTATAGAAATGATTGTATTGGTTAATTAATGTGTATTAAAGGGTTTAAGAATGTTAAAATTATATAGGAACTATGTAAGATTAGTATCTTTTAATGTAGTTTTGGTTAAATTTATAATATTTAATAGTGTGTCTAATTTAACAGTAAAAGTACACGCTTGAATTGATCTAGTTATTTCTATTTTTACTACATTCCATGTATTAAAATTAATCTTACTTTAATGAAATTAAAATCATTGTTACTGGTTTATTCCTTGTCAATAGCGATCCCGATTTACATTTTTGTATCCATCTTTGATGACGTAAACTTGGGATTGCGCGGTACAAAAATTATTAGTAGAATTGTACTGATTTCGGATTGGATATTTTGCAAGTTATGATACAATACTCGGGAAATATTGCATATGGGTTCCATTTCAAAATTAACGTATGACATATATCCATTTAATAGAACATTATTGTTTATTTACCTGCAGTGGCGTAGGGGGCGGGACGCAGCGGGTGTCACCTTTTTGGGGTGACTCAACTTAAAGAACAATGTTCAAACAAAAAGCTATCAATAGCATAAAATTTTCTTTTTCAGAGATTCCTCCACTAGTACTAGCTAAGCTCCATGTAGAATTCGGGGATTCCCGCAAAAGAGCCTGACGCTGTCGTGGGGAATTCCCCGTCCCATACTCGCGATCTTATAATACATCCATGTCCTTTATCATATAAAATTTATTGCTCTTTACTTTCGATGGGGTATGGGAACACCACCAACTTCCGCACCGGGTGCCACTCAAGCTACGCCACTGTTCGCGTGTAATAGAGTAGTAAAATCCTTTCCGAAACGAATTACAAACTTCACGGTGTTCGACAGAGACAACGCTATACAATTCCGAATTTAGCCGATTGACTCTTTCCAATGGTCGATGTGCAATACCGCCGGGTATAAGTCTTACTTTGTATACAACCAGAGCAGGTTTTATCTAGGGTTGTCCATTTAAATAGTATTATTAAGTTGCATTATACTTTTGGACGGATAGAATTGATACTTAAAGTATTTTTTATGAATCTATACAATTTTTGAAGACTTTTCAAACGCCACTATTATTTTGTTTATATTTTTATGCCATATTTATGTTGTATAAAATATATGTTTCTACTATGGGTTTAGTCAGATTTTATATTGTTTTTTAAAAATTTGAAAAAGGTAAACGCCCATATTTTACCGAATACCTAAATTGTGTCTCAGATCTAAAAATAAATATTCGTGTAAAGCAAATAATTTAAATATATTTTGTACAACTATTTCTTGCCAGGCTAAAAGACAAATATCAATATTTTTATATTGTATTAATAAATTGTTTTATCTAATCTATGCGTTTTTATTTGCGCCCGTTTAATTCAACGACTAAACCTCGCTAAGGCCTATTATAAATATATCTCCGTCAATATAAATGATAATAAAAATTATTTAATTGTTTTTATAGTTTGGTAGTTATTAATCTCGGGAACTACTGGTTCGGCTTGTAAAATTATTTTATAGTTGGATAGTCCATTTATTGAGAAAGGTTATATTGATTTTTTGGCTTTTTGAAGTGAGGGCAATTTTTACAAATGATGACAAAGATGTGCAGCGATTTTGTTGAAAGGGAAAGAGCGATTGAGACCAATTGTGAGAGAGTGAGAAAGGCTGACCGTAGCATGAAGCCAAACGCTATTGGTTGATGTATTCGTTTAGTAGTTACATATTAAAAATTAATATAACAATTCTGTCGCATATAAACAGTGTGACTATAGATATACAAATACATGGAGTGATCTTATACTGGTACATAATCATCTATTGGCGCTTTTCCCATAGTAATAATTAATATACAAAGACGTTTCACTTCTGAGGTGTACTTTGTACGCAAGCACTTTTTATTTTGTTTTTAAGTGATTTTTTTATATGAATTAAAAACAATGTTATAAATAAAGAATTTATTCAACAATGGAAGGCACTTTCAGTCTTACAACTCGTCTTTCTCATCATATCCTTCATCATCATCAACTTCTTGTGATGGTGGCTGCATACCAATACCACCGCCGAAGCCGTAAGGGTCTGAGCCGTGTATCTGAATCAAAAATAAAATATAATTAAATAAAAATAGTTTAAAATTGTTGTTTATTAACTATGGCAACAAAAACAATTACACATCGAAACTTTCTTTAGTTTTTTAAAGTTGGTTAAAAATATTCATATTAACAATTAATCCTTTTAGAGAAGCTAATGATTTTGTTACAACACCCCCTACACCAAATCTAACCAAACGCAAACCTTTATATAAGCAACCAAAATCGCACTTTTTTCGCTCAACGCTTTTTCTCCTTCCGAGGCCTATTCATCTTTAACCACTTCATTAAAAATAAAATTATCACTAACATTTCAAAAATCACATTACGTACTTTCACTAAAAAACTCAAACAATAAGTTAAGCTGTCCTATACTGATACAGAAAACATTCTTATTGTACAAAAATAGTATAGGTATAAATTTGTTAAGTAAAATTAATTAATTAAATAACGTTTAGATGTAAAAGGAAGAGACTGGCTGCCCACAACACAGGGAATCCTAGTGTGGGGGCCAGAGCACTCTACTTTATAGAAACATTAATGTATTTTGTGTCTAATAAAGTTATTTCTTTCTTTCTTTCTGTTATAGAAATTGAATCATGATTTATTGGATTTTCCCACAAGAGCTGTCAGCTGATGTAGAAATATATGTCCTACGATTTACAAGTTTTAACCAATGTAAGAATAATGTTGCTATCAACATTAACTTTAAAAATTTTCATTCATCATAGATATGTAAAAAAAATATTTTTATTATACCTTTGTATATTCTTTCTCCATTTCCGCTGTCCAGGTGGTGTCCTCTTCATTTGGCAACATCCAGGTTTCACAGAAGTTCGTGTGTTTGAAGCATATCTACGATAATATTATTGATAGATGGATTTTTAAACAGCACATTGTAAAGTAAACAAAACTATTCTATAGTTAAAATAACAAGTGTTTAATAATAAATTTGAAAATCGAAATCAGTTAACCACTAATGAAAAAAAATTAACATACAATCACGTTCATAGCCTATTATGGAGATTAGGGTAAGAACTGAAACGAATCAATTGTATACGCTCGTATGATTATTATTTACGTAAATATCACATTTAAATAACGTCTTAAGCCTCGTTTAATACCCACTTCAAAAATTCGTTCGCTTGCTTCAAAATACGTTATAGTCTCCTGGTACTCGATTAATGGGAAAAAATTATTTTGAAGATATATCTTAGTATGTTTCGCTATAGTTGACAGTTTCTTACTAAATAAAGTATAACTAATAAGCCACTAGCCAGCAAACATGAACAAATGTCCTTGCCAGCGCAGAAGCGATTTTGTAAGTACCCTGGGGTGGGGGGAGAGTGACGTGTCGAGCGCGTGATTGGTAAATCAGTTGACGTTTGTGTCCCGCGCTGTCCCTCTTTCCCCCACTCCCTTGTTAAATGCTCAAGAAGTTTGCCGGTATCTGTATAAATCCCACTCCCAATCCTACAAGGCTATTTAAGCAGATACAATAATAAAAATAATTCATTGTCCTAATATACAGTTGTAAAGTATACCAACCTCTTTTTCTGCATCAGGCATGATGTCATCATGAGGCCTCTTCTTATACAAGTCTGTTATTTCATCTTCATTCTCCTCAAACATACGTTCACACTGAAATTGTGAAGTATATAATAAATTGTTCATTGTTAACTAATAAAACATATGGCATCCACAAATTATAATATAACTGATTTAATAATAAATTCCAATTCAATAAACATTTTTAATAAGATTTGCTACATCTACAATTTTGAATCTGTAATTTTGAAGAATTAAGAATTAAAATCAAATCGAAAATATTTTTATACATTTCTCAAATCTATAATATTGGTTTGTCCAATGAGTTTGTAATGGGACAATACTGTTGGAAGAATTCCAACTAAAATAGTCAACAATTTATTATGCTGTATTGAAAATATATTCAAGGAAAAACCATATTTGATTTACCTTATTTATAGTAATGGTATGGTTTTATCAGTGCCAGATTAAGCCAGGGCGGGGCCTGTAGAAAATTCTATCTATTTTAAAGTTAAGAGTATTAAATAAAAAAAAATTGGATTTAATATCGGCTAATATAGAAATAGTAACACTTTCAATTAGACTTATTTAAGCAAATCATGATCTATATTCCACAATGTGAGAACATTAAGACATTCTTATAAAACCATAAAAATCTGTCCACATGGCTACTCTTGCTATGTGGCTAATCCGACACTGGGGTTTATAATCATACTGCATTCATCATATTACTATCTTACTTACATAATACTCCAAACTCTTATTCAAGTCATCGTCAGTGACAAATTTGGTTTTGGAGAAATCTGGATTCATGCCACCTCCCTCTGTCATTAGTTGCATGATAGCTAACTTGCCTGTTGCTTTATAATACACACGAACATAGTCATCCATTTTTTTACCTATAACATTAATAAATACTTAGGACATTTGATACTAATCTAACTAATTTAGTCTAATACATTCAAAGATTATTTGTATAGGTAACAAGATGAGGCTTTCTGTAATATCAATGCCATTTATGGATAATTTCTCCATTGAATATTATTCAAGATTCATACTTTTCTCTGCTTTGTTTTACCGGAACAATATAGAAAGGTTTGACTCATGTTTTATTTGTCTATTGACAACATAATTTTAGACAATTGAATTAAATGGTTAATTTATCCAGGCCAAAACATTTGGTTAGTTTTTGCAGTGAGTGAATACTACCAGAAGATTTTTATCTATAACTAGATAAACTACTTATAAAAAAGTAAACTAACAAATTCCATCAATAAGTTCAGAAATGTACACAGCTGATCTGTGCGCTGGAACTTTTTCTTGCATTGTGTTGCCATCAGCATCCATTCTAAAGTTCCCCACCTGAAAGTTAAAACTTAGTTTACCATGAACACAGAAGAACAACAGTTAAAGTTAAGTCCATAAGATACTTATTAGATATAGATTAGATATACATTATACATTGCAAGCGGATTATAAAATGACACAAACTTAAAATTATTAACTTTTTATAGTACTTCCTAAATGTAACACTTAAGATAGAAATTTTATGTTAAATGTTATTTCTCAATTTTTCACTTAAACACTTACGATAAATTAATAAGAATAAATCAATAGCTTTTGTTGATACCGTCAACAAAATATGATTTTAAGGGTGATATTTTTTGGTATTTTAACCTAAAATGCTACTGTTACGGTAATTACAGACTTAAGACCAAATATTAATTTAACGCACTGACTATTCATACAGATATCCGTACGCAAAGACGCAGTGTTAATTTTAAGACAATGTATTAAACTTCTACAAACTTACATCAATTTTCTTCCATTTATCCACTTTCTTTATGGCTCTGTTAAGCTCGTCAAACGTGGTTCGGCACACTGAAATGTATTTTATGTTTGTTAAAGTTTTAAAAAATATAGTATAAGTTGTATGAAATAAATAAACACAAACCTAAACATTTCAAATTTCGCGGATCAATTGCCCCAGAAACAAGAACAATAAAGAAAGAAGAAATTAGTATTGAAACTGTTAAATGCATTTTTATTGATCCCGTTCAATATTAGTGCTTTTTCAGTGAAAATTAAAAGATAATGTGCTTGTTAAATTAAATTCGACGTGTTAAATGTTTATCATTTTCTTTACTTCAATAAATACACGAACTCTTTTCTGATTGGTTTGTCTACTTTTCAAAATCTATGGAATGTTGTTAATTGTCATTAAAAACTTTCATTTAATTTAAATAATCTCTAAGAAGTATTGTGTCAATTATTTTAATTATAAAATTCATTCATTACAAACATAATTTTAAGATATAATAGACATCATTATATTTAAACAAAAATGATACCATTGTGTAAGAGTCTATGGATAAGAACAAGTCGCACCAAAAAGATCTTTGAACCATCATTATTGGTCCTTGTGATGACAGCGAATAGCGGATGTCAAATGTAATACTTTATTAATATATTATTACTGTTATAAAAATTTGATTAAAGATCAAAATTAAAATATTTTATTGGATTTTTTTTTCTTTCATTGCTATAATTAACGTAACAATAAAAAAAGTAATGAAAAAACGAATTGTTTTGACTCCTTGGCTCACCCGTTCTCCGTTTTTCCGCCCGACCCCCTTCACCCTGAGCGACTCAACCTAAACCAACATTTAGCAGTTCGCATTTGATCTCCATGAATGAGAGACGTATATTTGACGGAATGCATATATTTTTTGTGCACTTAAAATCTTCTCAGAATCTTAAAATACCGTAATATACAAGTTAATTACTTCACCGAGTGCAGTTGATACCAAAATTGTGAAGAAAAATAACAATTTCAATTAAAAATATAGGTAAGTGTTCAATTGACAGCCAGCATCTTTTCATATTTTTCGCTTTTTAATCACTTAAACAGTGATTTCAATTGCTTTAAAATGTAATCATAGTTATTTCGCAGTAGAAAGTCATTATTTTGTTCACATATTGTAATATACCATAAGTTGTAATGTTACCTATTTCATGCCTACGTTATAAATAATGAGACGTAATATCTTGAACTATAAGTATGTGTATGTACAATGTATCTATAGTATGCGTTATAAACTCGGTAAAAAATGTATTTTCATAATGATAGCCGCGCGCTCTTGTAGTTAGTCTTGTCGACAACTTGGCAACGCGATGTCCAATTAAATTCTGTAAAAAAGTTAGATCATTGTAAACAAGCAAGTGTCTTATCCAACCGGCGTTTCCCTTTGTATTTTGAGTGAAATCGGCCCTTTGTCCTTCAACGAAGAGCGTTGGGTGCGCCAGGGTATAGGAATTTCGACTCTAGAAAAGTGCCATAATACATAATGATATACATTTGTAGTTCGGGCCGCGCGCTGCCGTTCCCCGCGTCGTTTCCATATAGTTGTGTTCGTGTGTACCTACGGTGAATATGTCAGTGTGGTCGTGCGGTAGTTTGTTTATAGTGTGTGCTGGCGTAAAATAGCCACTATTCCAATGGGTATAGGGGGCGCTATGCTATGTAGGTCGGCGTCCTCGTCGCTGTTTGTCTATCGATCTCTGCGGTGGCCAATGGCATAGTATGTCCTGCGCGGCTTTACCTCACCCCTCACTGGTGAAAGCCGGTGCCATGTAATACGCTCACAACGAACTTTAATATTCTACAATAAAATATTGTTATCTTATCTTGAAGACGCAACAGCGTCAATCGCTTTGTCCGCTTGTAGCCGACTAGATTTTGTATTTTTATATTATAAATGTAGCTCGAGAGTAGGTGATAGTTCCGAATGTTTTGTAGACTTGTCGGTTCTGTTTGCGGAGCGTCAAGGGTAGTGGGGTGCGAGGGGAAACCGAGCCTGAAATAGAAGCGCGAATTGAAAACGCATCGACGTGGCAACAGCGCCACTGTGCGTTCACGTTTAGTGTAGATTCAAAATGGCGCCTGTGCGTGATCGATACAGTGGATTTCTAGTTAAAATGACCGTATTTGTGAATAATTGGGTTGTTGGTCAGCCCAAATGGTGCGGCAGGACTGCGGGGCGTGTGCCTCGCAAACCGATGCCCGACCTTAAAGTACGTATCATGAGGAATATTGAGCTGTAATATGTATAGGTATGGATATGTCCATCAATAGTAGCTTGTGACTAGTTCATATCACTTGCATATTCGTATCTAACATACAGGCCTTATTCTAAGACAAATGTCAAAGAAATGGTACATCGTATGCGAAATTTTACTTCCTTTCAGGTTATAAACTGGTTACGTAACAATTACATTCTGTTATGCACTATGGTCTCTTGTATAGTTAGATTAGTAGCAACTAAGAAATCATTAATTTCTATTTCATTCGAAATGTAAAAGCGTATTTCATTTAGAACCTATACCAGGTTCTAAATGAAATACGCTATGAAAAAAACTAAAAAAAAAAACATAAGGTTTCGATTGATACAGACAAAAAGATGGCGGCCGTGGTCGTATAATTAAGACGCAGTAGCAAACTGTAACGTTGGCAACGTCGCATCGATGTTAAACCCAGTCACTTCACTTGTTTCATCCGATAACAACTTTCAAGGCTGAACATTTTGTAGATATCACAGTTTGTACCGAGTTAAATGCCTAGTACGTAATATGCGTAATTTAATATATGTTTTATTTTCGCCTTTGCGTTAATATTAAGTGTCTGTTTTCATATAACAGATCTAAAGATATATGGGTTAATACTAATTACGTACTTCATTGTTATTACAACTTTCACATAACGGTTACGTTTCAAACCTTATAAAAATATTTGTTTGCTATCAGTCGTATAAAGAAATTTCATTAAATAAAACGCTCATTATTGATATTTTCGACATTTGTTTTTAAAATAAACTGATTTGATAACTTTTATAAAAAAATATACACAGTAGGTACATTTTTTTATATATTATAAATATTTTTATTTATTTTTATCATATATTAGTAGACATGTTTCAATATTTTATAGATAAGGTATAAATTTAATTTGTTGCTTTTATTGCTAACGAAGAACACTTTAATGAAGATGCCATGAAATACAAGTTTACGAGATTAATAAAAAACTACATGTTATTAGAATATTTCTTTTATTTTCCTTCAACCATTTACATCTAAAAACTCATGGAAATTTATTGACCGACTTCACTCTATAATATAACCTTGATTAACAAGGTTCCTAAGTGCAGATATTATGTCTTTATTTGATCTGAAATCGACCTTCATTATTTATGACGTATGATATATTAATAATTTTCTATGAATTGAACTTTTAATGTATTATGAAGGATTTTACCTTTTTAAATAAATATCAGCACTTAATTTTTAATTGCAAGGGATTTTTTTAAATTTAATAATTTCCAAATTTCCCTTGCAAGGTAATCTCTTGTCCGAAATGTTAGAAAAACCTTGATATTTTATTAATATTTCCATCTAGTTACTATTTGTCAATACATACTCTGTATTCGTTTATAAAATACTATATATGTATATACAATATCCTATGTTAGATATCACTATCCCTACTAACTAAATGTTCAATGATTCCAATTTTATTTTTCACGTTTAACCTTATTCTTAAAAATTACTAAACAATTTCGATAAAAAGAAAGATTTGTTTTGGTCTGACAACTTTGTGGTGAATCGCCGTTGTTGGCATTTTGTGTTACGTCCGTTTCGCTTGTTATTATTTGGTGCGACGTTGCCGGTTCGCTAGATTCTCCAGGTTCGATTACTTCGTTGTTGGCCAGCTAACGAGTAGAAACTAGAGGTACTGGTTACCGAGCTTCTAGTCAGTCGAGCGCGCAGCTTGGTGCGCGACGTTCGTGCGCGGAGGGCTCCGCTCATTTCCCTGGTTATCCTATTCGCATTCTGTGCAAGTGTAAGCGAGATAGCTGTTTTAGGTGAGAGGAAGTAGAACACGAACGAGATAGCACTATGGCAGTGTCGCAACCTCGCCCACCTGACCGTGTTGACGCCGCGCTCGAAAAAGTTGCGCCGTTGCGCTATTTGGAGGCGCACGAATATGCTCGCACGGAGCATGTCGTGACGCGTTATTATCACAAATCATTGTCTTATCCAAGTTTTTTGAGTTCTAAGGAGATCAAGCTCAACATTGAAGATTTTACTGGCGACTGTTACATTATAAAACGGTACGTAAAGATAAGCTTTAAAAAGAGGGAAGTGGCGTTATCTATACATATATTTTTTGAGATAAGTAGGTTGGCACTTACGTATTGATATTAATTTCCATATGCATATTTTATATCTGGACGGTATAATGCATGAATAATTCGGCTGATGCGACGTAATACGTGATTGTCTGTATTTAATCGCCATTTTCTACATAGGTGACGAATGCTGCCGCGCCGTCCCCGTTTGTTTTAAAACAGTCAAAATTGAACCTTATAGACTTTTCTTTAAGGTCATTACTTAAAAGCAAACACACTAGATATGATTCATAATAGAATATAATATGTTTATTTTTTTTAACTAAACGTACTAATTGTGATTTAAGGAATGGTAGTAGCAATAAAAACAAATTTTCAATCGCTTCCAAAAAAAAGGCGGGATCCGGATGTGTCATTACTGTCAAATTATTTCTCTTTGTCAATGAAGCACTTTTCGTGGCGCGTTGAAAGTTACGTGAACGTATCGCATTTTGCGTCGGTCGTCGCTTTCTTTTGCATTTGTGAATATACCAAGCTGCTGTGTTATCGATTTGTATACGTTTTCCGCTATAAATAAATGTGAGTTTGTGTCATCGCCTCCATCGCAAAGACCGGTTTTCCGTTAAACCTGTGTGGTAGAGCTATTTGGAATAGCTTGGTAGCTAACTTTCGAGTGGACGCGTTCGATATTTTCGATATTTAGTTGCGTAATTTGTTTATAAGCTGCACAATGCGTTGATAAACGTCACGTTTTCATACTTTAAATAGTCCGACCCACGCATATTAATGTACTCTGACGTCACCGCTAACTCGACGCCGATAAAAATCGTCAAGTTACATGAAGCTCAACTTCAAAGTAAGTTACATTACATAATGAAAACGTTATTACGCTCTTAATCAACCCAAACTTTTATTTAGCCGTCATACATAACCTCGCTGAAACAGCTGTTGTATATAATTAACGTTTAACAAAAAGTACAACCGGCTGTACACTTCTTTTTCTCTTATTTATTTTTTTATAAGCAATCCTTAAATAATAAAACATAGTTAACTGTTAAAAACTTGGTTATGTAATATCTATATGTGTTGGAATCCATGAACCCATGGTTACAAATTATTATAACCTCCATTTTAAGGGCCATGTGCTACCCTAGTAGTCATGAGATAGTCACATGGCTTCAACCTTTACTTTATATTAAACACTACTACTAACAATATTCCATGTATTTTGTTGTAAAAAAATCTTCAACATTTTACATGTAAAAAATGTATTGTCAATAACATGTAA
This sequence comes from Pieris rapae, assembly GCF_905147795.1. Lineage (NCBI taxonomy): Eukaryota > Metazoa > Arthropoda > Insecta > Lepidoptera > Pieridae > Pieris > Pieris rapae. The sequence goes on along the minus strand of NC_059523.1, from coordinate 8,679,042 downwards.
GATGGACAGCACAAAAAAATTAAATATTTTTTCATGGCAGCATGCATTGAAACTAGTAACCTTTATAAAATAGGATATAAATTTATGTTTCTGTTAAATTGTGACAATATGCAAAGAGCAGTATCCCTCCTTTTAGTACCATACTTATGAGATATTGAAACCTCATGTTAGTTAATAACACTTCTGTAATATAATTTCATTGTCTCTTTTTAATATTTCTAAGAAAGATAAAGTATACATGTGGCAATCACATGTTAAATTTAAAATTGATGATATGTACATTTTATATTCTTACAACTTGACAAACACATTAAGTTTTTATTAGATACAATGTTAATCTGATAAATTTTTGAATATCTAATTCAAGATGGTTATCAATTTTCTTGGCCTTAATAATTGCATCATATTCCTTTATCCCATTGCACATTTGTAATAGATGTGACAGTTGAGTATTAAGGGACATAGAAACTTAGCATTGGAAGCGTCTTGCTTAACTAGGTAATGGCGTGCCGAAAATGTTAAAACATTTATTTTACTTTAAATTATATTTTTTTTCCATTCAAACTTTATTTAATTAAAGTAGTAAAAGAGGTTTTTATTTTAGTATAAATCTGTTATTATAGAATAACATTCAATGTTTATAAGGAATAAGGATATAGCTTGGTAATGAAAAAACAAAAATTAGAACAAATAATGAAAATATATTAATAACATTTATATTATAAAATATAATAAGGTTTAGGAGTAATTTTTATATTACCATCAAAATGTTTTTAATGTAGATATTATCCTTAGATACGGCTTTAAAGTTGTATATTACATACTTTAACACAATATATAATATAACATTAAAGTCTTCTCTCTCCCTTTATACTAAACAGATGTTTAACATATTTTTTGTTTAATTCCAGGTGAACTGGTGATGGGCCCGTGTTAACAATGATGAAACGCACGGGACCCAGGCTTGGGCCAGATGAGCCTACACCTATGTCGCAGAGTCCTGCTCAGGTACCTATACTCTTTGTTATTATCAGTATTGACTGCTACAGTTATTGATATTGTGTTGTATATACACATTATATATCTTACTGTTGATGTGATATATTAATATATATTGACTTATCTATATAATTGAATATACTAAACTAATCCTAACATAACCTCAAAGTTTAGTTCAAAGATATTAAAGTGTTATTTATATCTTTATTTTTAATGCAATTTCAAATTTTATCTTATAGGATCTATAATATTATGCACCTATATATAAATTTACTATCATCATGTTAGCAAGGATAATTGTGAATAGAATTTAGTTCACAAGCCCTTGATATTTTGATTGTATCCTCCTTGCTTGTGATGTCATTGAACCATTATAATAAAGGATGCTCTCATTCGAAATACTTAAAGTATTAAACGCAACTAATCTTTGGAGAGTGACTAGTGTCTTTTACCTACACTGATAATTTGCGTAATGGCATCTGACTTTAAATTTTAAATGTAAGTGAATAAGTAATGGATTTCAAATATTTAAACTCAAATACACATTTTTAACTTTATTTAATTAAAAGCCAATACAAATCTTAAATAGTTTTTGTTATTTTTAAATAAGCAATTGTATTTGTGTGAACAAAATGTTACTAAGTATTCAGTATACCTATTTCTTCAACTGGCTGCAATGCCTATACCTATGCATGTCACAGTGATAACACTCGTAAACACTAGGTTATCACATGTTATCACTTGTTGTATACTTACAAACATGTTGCGAATACTAATTATAGGAAGGTACATCGCCATTTTTCAACATTTAAATATTATATGCAAGGTAAAAATTATGAAACTTAAAATATCATTAAAAACTTTATTGTATTTTGTTAGTAACTATACAAGCAAGTAATCATACAATTCAATAATTGTATCACTCTATATAGTGTAAACCTTTGTTAGGGTAGGTCATGGAATCAATAACGGTGTGACGACTCACCCTGCACGTAGAAGCTTATTTTCGTATTAGACTGATCGTTGCATAATAATGTATGTATGTAGTCATACTATGACGGTGTTCTGTTTAAAATATATTATGGAAAAGCTAATTATACTCAATATATATTTTAATAAAAATACATAATCTATAATATTAGCTTTTTTTGAATCAATTTATTTCTGAATTTATGACTTGAAAACCATATTGACCAGCTAATAGCAGCATTATAGTTAAAGGAGAAAGTAGTCGCTCTTGTAAATGTTTGCTTTTAAATTGTATACATGTGAAAAATTTAGAAAACAACGACATACATTTCATTGATAAAATGAAGGATTTTTAAGAATTTAATCAATTTATTTTCTATTCAATATCGGATGTACTAATGTTTAAAGACTGTATTGTCTTATAATACCATAGCTAATTAAGGAGTGGTTTGTTTGTAATAGTTGATTAGGTATAATGTGCGCGTATTAGTCAAGGATTATCTACACTAAAACTGGTCGAGAAACAATATACAACAATATTATATTAAAATCTGTGTGATTTGCAATCAAATGAAGCACCTATAGACTGATAAAAACTACAGTTTACACTAAGCAAGACCCAAGCTTAACGAACCCTAACAACCTATAAATAATTTTATAGGTCTAAATAGACGCGTACTTCACTTTGACCTAACTAGGAGATGCCGCCTATCTTTAGTGCAAACCGGTATATATTTGTCTCTTTCTCTGTATAGCGTTGTTAAAATATTTACAGTTTCGTGTTTAGATACTTGACATTTAGCTAATCCACCATATTATTGTTACTAGAGGCGTTGACTTGTGCCATGTGAATCCAATGCGTATAAATATCACGGAAAATGTATTTATAAAAAATCGTATTCTATCTATTTGTGCCGTAACTGAATCACGTTTGGCACGCGCTTGTGCATACGTCTACAATCTACGTAAAAGATGGGATTTTGTTTATTATTTACATTTTTAAGATTCATCTATTTAATTTGAGCAAGAGGAATTAAATCTTAACAATATTGGCGTATTTAATCACTAATTTTGCATCAGACGTCAAACCAAAATGAAAAGTGTTGTAGATTTTGCTGTGATTCATTTAAAACTCTTTGACTCTTTCTTTGTTAATATCGTACGCAATGTTTACAAGTTCCGACCGCTGGTATGATACAAGGTCGTAACAAAGTGCGTTTTAAGTTTAACCTCGAAATGTTTTATTGATCCCTTTTTGTTTCATCTTTTTTGTTATGCCCTTTAAATTGATTACATACTTTTTGCGTTACTTTACTATTACTAGCTCGTTATCTGCTGTAGTGTTTCGACTCTCAATCCAAGCCATTTCATAAATAAATTAATAAATCAGTTGTGCTACAACTTCTCGTCTGGCCTTTTCTGTATGTTTCATGAACCTTTGTTAATGTAATAGGCAAGGCACAGGAGCCGGTTCAAGTGATCTTTACACACGCAGTCAATGTTTTAGATCTAAGGTAAACCGGTTTCCTCCCGATGTTTGCCGTTCGTGCGATTATTAAATGCCATAGAAAATCCATTGGTCCGGGTCTCGAACTTTTGACCGCAGGGAAGAGAGTCGCAAGCCAACAGGCCAACAGTGCAAGTCATTTCATAACCTTATTTTAAATAGATTCCGTTTTTTTACATACGTCTTACAACTTGGCCGCGATTTAAATGTTATAGGTGAAATCGGGATTAAACTGAAATTTACCAAACTAGATTGAACTAGATTATTTGCGACATTTATATAAATTCCGTAACAAAATCTTCTCTTTTGAGTTAAGCTATGTTTAGACTTAAGTCTTATATTGCGCAATAGTATGGGCATGTCCCTCAATCCCGTTGCACGTCTTCTATAGACGTGACAGCTGCGTACTGAGGGATAGAGAGAGTTAGCATTGGAAGCGTCACGCTCCGTTGGGCGATGGCGTGCCGAAAATGCTAATACAAGACATTTTTCTGTGTAAATTTTCGACGTAGCTGGTGTTGCAACGTGTTAAATTAGATGGTTACATGATCTTAAGGAAATTTATGTTTAAATTAGATTTGTGGATACGGTATATCACTTCTTTTTTTTCACTTCTAAATACTTATCTGTATAAATATTGTAAAATAGATGATTTCGTAAATTCAAAGATTTTTTTAAAAGTGAAAACAATTGATAGGGCAATAGAGAATACTAACTGATTATTAATTGAATTTTTAGTAATAAAGTAATTCTTTTGTTCTAGATTCAGCAGGCTGGTGCAAGCAATATGCATACTTTAGCACAATCAGCGCAACCTCAGATGTTAGGTAAGTTGTAAATTTTAACTTTGTTATATAATGAGAAAAGTTTGCAAGTGAAGCTATACCGGTATATTGTTTGACCTTTTCACGAAAATTCTTACAACTCTTTTCATTGTGGTCCGTGAGCCATTCATAAAAAGGTGTTTATGGGTTACAGGCCAAGCCTTTTTAGGGTTTTTACGCTATTTAAATAAAATAAAGGTAGTTTTTTTATTGTCATTAATTCACCTTTAATTGGATAAATAAATGTTACAACTACTAAAGATGATAAATATGACAGTTACTTATATGCTGTAAATTGATTAGTCAAGCAACTTCGACACCTAGCAATAAATAAATAATAAATCAAAAATTTAGGGATGTAATGGTCAACAATTTATATATGTATTATAAACGCATATTACCGTCTGTACATCTTCTTTCTTATATATAGAAATCGGATTAATAAGTGCCCATATAACGCCTCATATATAATCTCTAACTGAAATAATTTATTTAGGTGCAACAACAATGCTATCAGTAAGCAACGCGTTTAATCGTGGTCCGCCAAGAGCAGCGGGCCCCCAAGTGATCAACTATTTGAAAGCGAACACTGTGCAATACGCACCACCGCCCAAACAACAACCGCAAGTTCCGCCCAGGCTCAAGGTGAGTTCTACTTTCAGGTCTTAAGAGCTCTCAACTTTTTTACTCTCTCTCTCTTTAGTCGGCAGCGTCATTGTCAGCATCGAAGTATCTAGAGTGGACTATCTGCTTCCACCGGTTTCTGTCCAGCGCTTCTCTTATGACACTGTATAGCTTTGAAGACGATGAGTCTTTTACTTAATCGGTCCATCTGGTTGGTGAACAGCCACGTGATCTTTTCGCTTCTGTGTTACCAACTACGATCAGTTTCTCCAAGTTCTTGTTCTTTGCGCATTGTATGAAACATTCTAATTTCTGTGCTGATAATATAATTATGGACTTATAAATACTTCTTGATCTAAGACTAGTCTTACACAGTAGGCTTCTATATTTAGACTATTTATACAATAAATGATATAATTTTTAGACTGCTAAAACATTTTTGTTTGCAACAAGTCCCTTAATCCCGTTGTGCGACTTAATAGACGTGACAGCTGCGTACTGAGGGACAAAGAAAGTTAGCATTGGAAGCGCCACGCTCCCTTGGGTGATGGCGTGCCGAAAATGTTAATACATTTATAATACACATGAAACCATTATGGATCCATGGCTGATACGGTTGTTTACATAAATAACAGTTTTGAGTCCAAAAATACTTGGGCGCAGGCAATACGCATTACTATTCTGTTTATTTCCACATATCAGTAAAATAATATTACTGAGTTCGTAACGCTTACTGTTAAGTCTTTTATTTCCAAAATTAAATTATCAAGCCATACAAAGTAATCTCAAATATTATATTAAATTAAAGTGTATTTGTTTGTATGACTGAGTCAAATGTTATAATATAGAATAAGTATCTTGGTCTCATCTAAAATCTTGTACTAGTTCAAAATAAACCCTTATTTGCAGCTGGTAACCCAACCCGCAACTTTGAGCATGGGCGGGCGCCAGTCCCCTGGCGTGGGCGGCGTGCCGGGAGCTCCAGCGGGTGCTAGCTTCCAACGCCTGAAGGTAGAGGACGCTTTGTCGTATCTCGACCAAGTGAAATACAGGTTTAACACTCAGCCGCAGGTCTACAACGACTTTTTGGACATTATGAAGGAGTTTAAGAGCCAGACGTAAGTATTTTTTGGTTTTTATCAGTTTAAATATTTATATTCTAATTATAGAATGACCACTATTTAGGCCTTGTTTAAGTTATCGCAGAATGTGGTTAAAAAGTGTATTAAGAATATTCATAGCGCAAAATCACCTGCATCATGAGCACACCCCACATCACACAACACAACCAATTTAGGCTTAGTTAAATAAATTAAATCACAATTAGTTCAATGTATGAAATACTTGTTTGTTTGTTCCCTTTTCTAAATCTTTTTCTAGTTTTCTAAAATGCATCATATATTCCATCTTTGGCTATATTTTCAGTGTATTAGTTTTTATATATAATTTATGTTAGCTGTAGGATTACTAAATAAATAAATAAATAGCTCTTTCCTTTTGATTTAATGATACTTGTAAATATAAATGTTTATAAGTATATGAATTTTAGTGAGATTTAAAAAAAACTTTTCTTAGTATTTATGTTTTATTTTCCTATTTCAAATACTGGTGAGAGAAAAACATCAAACATTCAGAAGCATTATTCGTTTCTTTATCTTGATTGAATACATTATTGCCCATTTATGTTTTGTCATGCTTGTGGAGTAATAATGTTGAAATATATTTTTAATTTAATCCAGTTCACAACTAAAGACAACAACGAAACGACAATCTAAATGTTATTTTTTTTTAAACATTCTATTAAGTATCTCTTCACCTCAACTAATATTATTTGTGATGATCGAACAGTAAGATTAAATCAAAATATGTAAAATAGTTCTCGTTACAGTATAGACACACCAGGGGTTATTACCCGGGTATCGAACCTGTTCAAGGGACACCCAGAGCTGATTGTCGGGTTTAACACATTTCTGCCACCGGGTTACAAGATTGAGGTGCAGAGTAATGGCCAGGTGAGAAATTTTCAAGGAAACATATATATGAGATGGTAGATGTGAAAAGTAGTATATAATTAAATTATTTAGCTTGGAATGTATTAATTTATTTTTAATATTTAATATCATTAATTTTTTGCCCCATTTAATTTAAAGAAATTAAAGTAGTAGAACTAAAAATCGTCTTTAGAATGCGAAAAAAAGTGTATTTATTTATGGTTAATATGCAAATATAAATTATTTAAAATGATGACAACAATTACCGTTTGATTGCAATGATAAAACTAATGGCTGTATATTTTCTGATATGACACAAACCTATCAAAATTCATACTGTAAAATTGCAAAATACTATAGCTTGATTTCATCTAGGTTTCGGTGTCTATGCCTTCTCCCACGGGCGTGGGAGTCTTGCCACCAGTCCCAGGGGCTAACGTTACGAATGTCCCAACCGGGCCTCACACACCCCATGGCCCAGTGCCCAGTTCCGGGCAAGTGTTATTGGGAGTACACCATGCACCGGCGCAGCCTCAGCTAGTTCATATATTACCAGTGCAACAGTAAGTAAACGTTATCAATGGTATTAATTAAATCCTCGTTTTATTTATTTTTGTATGTAATTTTTTTAATGAAATCATGTTTCGCAAAAATAAAATATTTAGTCGCTCTTAGAACTGATTACTTACTTCTTTTTAGTTATTTATTAACTGTCTTTGAATTCCATGGAGATCAATATGTAATATATGGGGAAATAAACTTTTTTTTTTTCAATGAATTTTTATATTTAGTACAAATGATGATATTAATTACCGATTGACAGTAATGATAAAAACTTTCGGCTGCTCAAATGAGTTCTGATCTTACCAAACTTACTGAAACACATGCAACATCTATGTATAACAAAACTACATATAAGTATGACATACAGGTCGGTGAGCCAAGTGGTGCATAATCTGTCTGTGGCACCGAGTGCTGCGAACACATTGCACCATATATCTCAAGCTCATCAACAGATTGAGGCAGCTGCTATTCATCATACAAGTGGTAAGTTTAATAAAAATATATGCAAAATTTCATTCGTGGAGTCGCGTGTTAAAAGGAAAGGCTTAAAAGAAAATACTTTTTACGGATTGATGTTATTTATTTATATATTTATTTATTTAAATTTATCCCCTCCCCCTTCCTCTTGTTAGCAAAAGTAAGCAAACCTCACAAAATAATAGTACATACATAAACGTATTAATCGCTATTTATTCGAAATAATTCCTACAAAAAGTAGGAATCTGTGAAAATGCATTTCTTTTCCACCATAGAAAATGTTGATGATCACAACATAATCCACAAAGACCACTCACCATATAATGCACTGAAAAATTCACATATTTATTATATGGGGCCATTCATAAAATACGTCACACTGAAATCAGCTTTTTTTGACCCCCTCCCCGCCCATTGTCACGCTGTGTCACACTTTTTGTGACCCCCCCTAGAAATATTTCGTCACAAAAACTAAGACCTCCCCCCTGCTGAGTATGATAAATTCACATCTTGTCACACTCAGCCAGACCCCCCCCCCTGTATGCGAACGTATTTTATGAACATTTTTTTGTATATACATATATACGAGTTATCGCTTCATGCCTGAGGGTAACAGCGCATTGTATGAAAGCGGCATTATATAAAGTTGTCCCAACAGGTGGTGCTACAAACACGAGCGTACACTCGGCCGCCGGACAACAACCTGTGGAGTTCAACCACGCTATCGAATATGTTAATAAAATTAAGGTAATGCATTTTTTTTCCATTTTTTAATGACATTTTTTGTAATGGTTATTAAAAGATTTAAAACACTACATTTGTTGTTCGTATCGCAGTTGTTGTATAGATTAAAAAATTAATATTTTACATTATATGAAGAATGATAATATATTAATTCTTATTATAAGTTATCCTTTTTAAATATTTTTTTATTTACACTTAATTTATTAAAAAAATAATTAAATATACTATTTTATAATACGAATATTACCTATTAATCTAAAATATATAAAATGTGGTCTCTAATCATAGTATATACTAACTGTAACTTTATTCAGAACTACGCTCAGACAATATTCTTTTTCTCATATGTTTTTTTTTAATTTAAAATAAATCAGTGGTGCTACCACTTTAGGTCCCGGCCTCAGATTTCTGAATGTGTTTCATGATCATTTTTTAAATCTAATAGGCAAGTAGTGCCTTTTTTAATTTACAGAAATTAATAAGATATATAACTAATCACGTATAAATACTTAAACATGAATATTTTTGTCAACAGTCCCGTTTCTCCCGTCAACCGGACAAATACAAACGATTCCTGGAGATACTCCATGCTTATCAGCGAGGTCATCGCGACGTGAAAGAGCCCCAGGCCAAACAGCAGACTGAGCAAGAAGTTTATTCCCAGGTAACTAACAGGTTTTTACATTTTTTCGTAGATTTTTTTAACTTACCAAGCCGCCTGACAGCTAGACATTTGAAAAAAATAATAAAAAAAAGATTGATGTTATTTTTTTTTTCTTTGGCTCTAACACTGTTTGTGCATTAGCCAGCGTCAAGTATGGGATTTTTATAATTCGTTGTTTTAATTATTTACAGTTTATGCATAATGAAAAAACTAAGGAAACCAATCGCGACATAACATAAATAATTGAAAGCTGATGTTATTTGTGTCATAGGTTGCAAAATTGTTCGAGAACCAAGAAGACCTGTTGGCGGAGTTCGGGCAGTTCCTGCCTGACGCCAAAGCCGTCACGAAGCCGCCTCATTGCCCCCCGCATAATAGGACACCGCCGCCACCCGTAAGTTTTTGTTAATAAATGCATATATAGATACTACTTACATAAAAAAAATTAAAGGTGATTTTAAGGTATGCTATGCTATCTTCAAAAAATGTGGTTAGAAAGTTTTCCTTAACTATAGGAAATATAGGCCCACCTAATGATTAGTGATTCGAACTCACTACCTCCGGATTGAGTATGCTTACAATAAGACGACACAGCACTTTACATGTTTAACAAATGATTTTTTTGCAGTCTCGAGTGGAACCCGAACCTGAGAGATTCACAAGTGCCGCGGCTGCATCGCCACCACTTGCGCAACATACAATACACCATCAACAGGTAGGTTTATATATCATATACATGACACAGAGACAACATTCTCGATTTTTTGTAGTTATATTAATTTCTAAATACGGTCACAGTGTTATATGATCTATATTTTATATCGCGTTTATGAATAATAAAATATTATTATAAAAAAAGTCTGGTGGCGCTACAACCTTAGGTCTAGGCCTCAGATTTCTGAATCTGTTTCATCATCATTTTTCCATCTAATAGGCAAGTAAGGTCAGCCTGGAGTGCCTTTGCCATTGACTTTTTGGGTCAAAGACACCTCGGTGTCCTCACGATATTCTCCTTCACGTTCGATAGAATGTTAAATATACGGTAGAAAGTTCATTGGTGCAGTCAGGATCGAACCTACGACCTCAGAAGTAGAGGAACATAGTCGCACGCGGAAGCCACCAGGCCATTACTGTTTAAAAAAAATGAGTGAAGTACTCTTAGATTTTGTAAAACCCGTTTATAATGTAACTATGAATAAAAAAGATTGTGATATGATATTAATGTCAGATTATTGTTAGGTTCCCAAACATACCAGCACAAGTAATGTGGCAGCTGCACCCCCTCAGCATCATCATCTCAAGAGATCACCGAGCTTCTCATCATCTACTCCACTTGGTAAGTATTGTTTGGAAGTAGCAGAAAGTAAAAAGATATGTAAATAATTGGGTCAATGAAATTATTAAAAATACAATATTTTCTTCAGAATTCATATCATAATTATCATTATAAAAGAAAAATATTTTTATTAAAAAAATTAAGTAAATTATTTGTACATTATAGCTTCCGGAGCCCCGCCAGCCAAGAAACCCCGGGCTTCGGTACCTGGGGCTACGCCCTCAACTCCCCCTACGAGCCTTCGCGATGTCTCCTACGCAGAGGCAGCTAAACTGGCAACTGCGCACGAGTATAACTTCTTCGATCGCGCGAGAAAGGCCCTCAGGTCGCAGCAAGTGTATGAGAATTTTTTGAGGTAAGCATATGTTTTACTTATGTTTGAAATTTCTTACAATTAAATATATTTGTACAATTAGATATATAAAATAATGTTTGATTTGTTTTAGGTGCATCCTTCTCTTCACAAACGAGATTATATCATCATCGGAGTTGATCTGTGTGGTTTCTCCATTCCTCTGCCGCCATCCTGAGTTACAGAAATGGCTACAGGACTTCCTCGGACCCATTTCACCGCCCCATACCCCAACGGCGCCTAGTTCAGGTTTGTTTATTACACGATAGCACGATGCTAAAACCTTTAAACTAGAAAGACTGTCACAAATGTTTTATTTTGGTTAAAAATAGTAGATTTTTCGTATTTATTCAAATATTTATTTATTGATTTATTTTATTAAAAAATCTGAGGCCCTCGACCTAAATAAGGTTGTTAAATTTTTTTTCTTTACAAACAGGGTACAACAATACAAGCGGTACATCAACTCTCCTAGGTTACGAGAGGTCCCGTCTGGGCTCCGAAAGCAAAGCCCGAGTGGAGCCACTCGTGCCTATACACACCGCTTTGCCACTCACAGCTACATTACGCCATGATCGACCTCCTACCGATAATAATATGGAGCTTGGTGAGTGAAAACCCACCCATTTTGGAGACGAAATAATTTAAATTTTTTTGACAATTGGAATCATTAATTTCAGTTTCAACATATTAATGACAAAAAAATATATCTTTTAAGATATTTCATAACCGTTTATTAACGTATAGAACTAACACTTGTAGTTGTAGTATGTGACGAACATTGATTTACTTTTTAAATATGAATCCTTTTTTTTTTTTAATTTAGATCTATCTACATGTAAACGGCTGGGTACATCCTATTGCGCTCTGCCAAGAGAGGCCGCAGCTAGGCGATGCTCTGGAAGGACGGCCTTATGTAAAGAGGTAAATTTTAGTTTTTGTATAATAAATATCAGCAAGTATTCCATCTATATCAGTAAGAATTGTTAAAAAAACAATATATTATGTATCTTTTTTTTTTACTAGTAACGAATTAATTGCTTCTATCCCGTACACTACAAAAATGTATTTTATTCACAGGTGTTAAATGATACTTGGGTATCAATTCCTACTTGGAGTGAAGATTCAACGTTTGTCACATCTCGAAAGACCCAATATGAAGAGTATATCTATAGATGTGAAGATGAGAGGTTTGAGGTGAGTTTTTTTATGCATAAAATACTTTATTAGGGTTCCTTAAACTTAGAAACATGTAAATGTCATACACACTTTTTGATTTAGTGTCCCATTCTAATATTTATTTTAATAAGAAAATAACATCTATTTTTAATTGCATTAGTGGCCTTCTATTTACATGAAGGTAGAGGGATTTTATTAATTAATGGAACTATATAATAAATATTATATATTAAACATAAATTATTATATTTTTTGAAAATATAAAACACAAAATAATGTTTTCAGCTGGATGTGGTGATAGAAACGAACGCGGCCACCATACGTGTCCTGGAGGGTGTTCAGAAAAAGTTGTCCCGCATGACGTCCGAAGAAGCCGCCAAGTACCGCCTGGACGACTGCCTGGGAGGCCACTCGCCGACCATCCACCAGAGGGCGCTGAAGCGGATTTACGGTGATAAGGTGGTACGAACCCCCCGGACTGTTGGCATGCTTTAGGGGGCGTTTTTATTCCCCCTATGTAGTTAGAATTTTCTAGAATCTTAGCATGCTTTAGTTGTTCCCCAAATGTTGTTTTCTTGCTTTTTATCGAATCAAAGTATGAAGTGTCATAATTACAAGACAGAATCGTAGATACTGTTTCACTGAATCTTAGCATATAGTTATTATATTTTTAAACTAAATAGTTTAAAATCTAAAGGCTTTTGATAGACATGGTTGACAGTGTGGTCCAGTCTCGATAAAGATTTTGCTCTGAATGCCTTACAGCTCTCAACACATCTGCTCATAGTCTAGCTGACTGCAAGATAAAGGCTTAAAAAAAACACTAAATAGGTTAACGGTGATGGATTGGTGCATGGACCAAATCGTTGTTAGAGCGATTAGTTTTAATTGAAAGTAGAAATATTTATTTTGTTTTTAAACATTGATATATTTTCAGGAGCAAAAGAGATACAAATCTGTTCATGGATAATTATTTGATTAATCAAATTACCTGTAGAATATTCAATAGAAATGTAAATGAAAGTATAATTTCAGGCGGTGGACATAATTGCCGGTTTGAAGAAAAACCCAGTTGTGGCCGTACCAGTTGTATTGAGACGGCTCAAAGCCAAGGAGGAGGAATGGAGAGAGGCGCAAAAGGTAAATATTTAAGTCTAAAAACGTCGAAATATTGTTACTACGTTCATAATAATTATCATTACATGTATCACTTAACATCAGGTGAGCCTGCCCATTTGCCCCCTGTTCTAATAAAAAAAATGTATGTATCCCAATAACTTACCAGTATAGAAAAACTAGAGATAGAGAGATACAAAGACAATTGTTTTGGAAGAGTTACAACATTGATAAACAAAAAAAAAGCTTGTTAATATGATGATAAGAATGCGATGTGCATAACAGAATTACATTGTTGATACACGCATGCTGCCTTCCTTCTGATAAGATTCAAACATTCCAAACTATCTAATATCTAGTTCCAAGATGTTAAAGTATATTTGTTTTAGGGCTTCAACAAGCAATGGCGGGAACAAAACGAGAAATATTATCTCAAATCGCTCGATCATCAAGGGATCAATTTCAAACAGAACGATTTAAAGGCCATGAGATCGAAATCCCTCTTTAACGAAGTGGAGAGCGTGTACGCGACGAGAAGACCCGGGCCGCATTATATAGCCGATTATAACATGGCTAATAGACAAGAAGGTGAGTTTTTATATTTATAATGTGCACATGCGCTTGCGCATCCATCGATATTTTTAAGTTTATTGATTAGTAAGTAAGTAATAATAAATTTACTTATCGCTAAGCGATCTCTTCAAGAGAGATCTATAAATTTAAAGTACTTTAATAGTTTATTTTTTCTATCCGTAGCTATAAAAATAGTCCGTGACGCCGCTGAGCTGCTAATCCACCACGCCAGAAGGCAGACGGCGATACAGAAGGCGGAAAAGCGACGCATCAAGCAACTCTTGAGACAGTTTCTGCCCGATTTGTTTGCTCATCCGAGGCAACCACTGTCAGATGACGAGAGAGATGATGGTAGGTTATTTTATTAAACCTGTGTTAAATATTTTAATTACGTCACAAAAAGTTTAATAACTCGCAATGTGTGATAAATTCTGATAAATATTAGAATTAATGGACATCTTGAATCCGTCGCAAGATAGCAAATTTATATAAAAATATTATTATATAGATATTGTCTTTTATTAACATAACTTTTACACATTTAAACATAATTTTAAATTTATCCGACGTTTCGCATGCTTTACAGCGTGCGTGGTCACGGTGACCACGGTGATATAATTATTATAAGTACCAACTTTTTAAACGAATTTAAGTATGTCTAATTAGCAGAAATGTTTTGCTTAAAATTAATGTAATGCTAATAAGAGAATGTTTTTTACACTATGATGAAAAAGTGCGATGTGCTTAACAGAATTATTTTGTTGATACAACGCATGCTGCCTTCCTTCTGATTATGATTTTTTTAAAAAAGCTATTTAATGTTGTCTTGCAAATATTTTATAAACTATTTGTTTCAGAAGAAAAAGAAGAAGCCACAAGTCCTGGCAGCCCTGGGCAACATGATGAGAAGATTACAAAACAGGAGAAACAAGAGGTGTGTACACTGTAATGATAATTACTATTATTATAAACGATTTATTTCGGTTTTGCTTTACAGAAACACTGGAAACAGTTTTTGTTACGAAAATTAGATTAGTATTTTCAGGAGATTTGTCTTTGGTCCTTTTAAACGAAACACGATTTGTATATACATATATAAAGTAGATAAAAATTTAGAACTCTTAAGGATAAGAAACGTTAAATATGTATGTAATGTATTTATTCATAAAAAGTTACTTTCAAATCTACCAAACCCTGCAAAATTGCATACGCAGTTTGACTGCAGGTTTATATAAACATAGCTTATAAATGATTAAATAAAAGTAATAGCAAATTATATTAACACAAAATAAAGCAGAATGCATTTTAGTTCAAGTTTATGATAAACTTAAATAATTAATTGTTTCAGTTTATTAAAATAAATGAGAGGAAACTAGATCTTTGTTTTCTTTTTCAGTCATCAGAATCTGACAACGCGTCCGAAAAGAGTACGAGGCATAATAAGATTGATAAGGAAAATAAACCCAAGAACAACAATAATACAGAAACAAAAGGTAATTATACAACACATAATTATATTCAATTGTTATTTACTAATGCAATCTGTATCGTCACTATAGAATGATAACCTTGTATGTCAAAAAATATTTATTTATTTTATTAAAGTATTCCTACAGCTACTCATTCAATAATATTCAAATAATTATATTATACACAAAAGCCAAAACGGAATACACATTCAAAGAACACATAAAGCACAGTTTTACAAAGCACAAATTCATACTAAATTCTAAATTATAACTTCTAAGATTGATTGATTGATAGATAAATTATAATCTATAATATAGAAGAATAAACAAAGCCATTATAAGTAAAAGATACCAGAGTTTTTTTTTTAAATTTTTTAGTAATTAAATTTTATTTTTAGACATTAACGGGTATAATCTGATTGTGACTGACTTTTTTATGTTATTAATAAATAAGTCCTTTTTACCTTCCAGAACTATGGACAAAAGCACATAATAATATTTTAACGAATATTGACGAAATTAATTTTTTTTTTGTTTCCTGTACTGTTTATCATACTACAGCGACGGTATGTCCATTAATCTGTTTCCATACTGATCGATCGGGATCTTGTTATGTAAAAGACAGTTTATATGAAACCTCTTTCTTCTAAAATTAAAACTATTTATAAATTAATGATTTTATTAACCTGATATTTTTTTATTCAGATTGTCTCATAAAACGTGGCATTTGCAATGAAGAGACTGTCAAAGATATAAAAAATGAAATGGACATCGATGACTTCAGAGATTATCCACCCAATGTAAGTATTGTATTTTCTTATTCACATTTTTTTGCCTTGAAGTAATCAATACTACAATTTTTAGAATCAATAATCTCATATTTATACTATTTTTAAAGTGTATCAAAAATACATATGTTGGTTTTTTGTGTCGATATTAATATTCACTCAGAGTTCTACAAAAAAATGCTACTCTAAGTCGAGTAAACATTCTTGTTTACATTAAATATTTTAATAATTAACTAATGAATACAACTAATTGCAGGAGGGCCGTTTCGTATGCACATCGTCGTGGTACCTGTTCCTTCGGCTCCACGCCATCTTGTGTTCTCGCTTGTCCGGGGCCCGACGAGCTGCCCTCGCCTTGGCAGAGGCTGAGGCGGTGGGAGCCAACGCACGACCTCCCAGCGTAGCGGCTGCGCTACGACTGAAACCGCACAGTGAGTGTTGACTATATTATGTGGATTCATTTGGGATTTTATTACTAAAATTTGCAACTTTAAAATCAAAGACAAACTCTTGTAGGAATTTATGATGAAAGTTACTAAATATTACAGTTAAATAATAAATACTGTCTTAAAGTTTGTTAATCTGGTTGAATTGTGGTAAAAAAATTTCTTTAAAAATATAATATCTAGTTTGAAACAATTTAAACTTAAAAGTTTGTTTCTTTAAAACTACATTTTTACAATATTAAAAACCGGGCCAAGTTTTTTTTATTTTTTTTCAGTACGTAATTTTTTTTCATAAAATAATATGGCAACATTTCACAGACTTACCATCCGAGGTGTCATCCCCAGCGGAGTATTACAACACATTACTAGAACTGGTAAAGGGTGTGTTAGATGGCAACACTGAGGCATCCGCGTACGAGGACGCGGCGAGGGAAATGTTTGGCATCAAGGCCTATCCTGCCTATACACTGGATAAAGTGGTTTCAACTGCTGTTAGACAGGTTGGTGTTAATATAAGCAAAATTAAATTTATTACTATTAACTTTTTAATGTTTTCTAAATCATTTCAATTACATATGAGACAATGATGACAAAAATGCGATGTGCTTAACAGAATTACATTGTTGATACACGCATGCTGCCTTCCTTCTGATGTCTCCTTGAAAGTATATAATATTTATAAAATGTTAGGGATATAGATTAATTTACTATCGAATACTGGAAAATTATTTATTATTTCGAGATTGTAAATACATGTATATAATAGATTGTACCTATAAAGATAATGTTTTACCGGAAATTTTACGCAAAATTTAAAAGTATTACCAGCATGTTGGGTCAGTTTTAATTTGAAATAAAAATTAATAATATTTAAAGAAAACAATATTACCGGATTAAAGCTATGTATTATAGCTATAATAGTTTACAGCGTGTGTGGTCATCGTAGAACGTCAGAAAAATTAAAAATATCTTTAATAATTATAAATTTAATAAAACATACATAAACGTAAAAGCCATGTTAATAAAAGACAATGCTATATATAGTATGTAATCTAGTGTTATATCTAGGAATTTGTTATTTATAATATGTTTGTTACAGCTCCAACATTGCGTATCAGAGAGTTGGTCAGTTCGTGCTGCAGAACTGGCAGCGCGAGGAGGAATGCGAGGACCTCTCTCCTACGTCTATAAGGCTGCTAAATATCTACGACCGGAACATACAACCTTCCTTGTTAAAGTGGTATGTATCATTATTTATTTAATACTACCTCCACTTTATAAAACAAATAATGCAACTTTCATTTAATTACTTTCAGAATAAAATAGTTTAAAACTGATGCTTATGAACAAATAAATTTGAGAACATAGTTATTTTGTTGCAAACAGAAAAAATATTAGCTAATGCAAGTCATTTTTTTGTGGCAATTATTGTACGAGAAATGTGGTTTATAAAGAGATTGATAAAGGACAAATATTTTTCTATCTTCTTTGATATATCAAAATTAAATACAGTCAAAATAACGACATCGAATCTCAATACTTATTTTTGTTCGTAATAAGCGATAGTCGTTATTAAGACCTAATGCAATAGAGTTCGACCGACTTTGATTTTGGTCAATATAAACGGTTTTGACTGTATATACAGTCGGTCAGTATTATTATATATAAATATATATTTATCTTATATTATTTCCTCAGTATGGCGGCGACGAGTGTAAAGTGACTTTCGAGTTGTTAGAGCCGGCGGGTGAAGGGAGAACGTCACCGCAGCTGAATAACGACGGAAGTCGACTGTCACCCACTAATCAGGTAAATAAATACGGGATTTTTTTATTATTATTTATTACTTTTACATAAACTTAGGACTTACATAAAATATTTTGCGTACCAACATTCACAAATTTAAATAACGATAGTTGGCAATCGCCCTTATGTTTTTATTTGAATTGTTTATTTAGGAAAACAAGGTTACTATGTTATTAATTACAACTTAAATCTTAGTGTTGTTTACACTGAAGTATTTCCGAACCAATTCCTTCAAGAAAAGAGCGTACCAATTCTTAAAAAGCCGGCAACGCACTCGCGAGCCCTCTGGCATTGAGTGTCCATGGGTGGCGGTATCACTTACCATCAGGTGAGCCTCCTGCCAGTTTGCCCCCTGTTCTATAAAAAAAATATTCATACTCGAATCAGTCCGCATGAATTTGCGGAGCAGAGTTATATGGGAATTTTGTTACCGCTAGCTTGCACCCTTGTACTCAACCCTGTTGTAGCTTCAACCATATTTATTTTCCTCAGTGCGGTCGCGAAAACGGCCCATCCTCTGTAACGGCGGCGGCTGCCTGGTCCCGATACACGGAGCGCTTCGCTCGCCCCGACACGTCCGCCCGCTACCACAAGCCCGTGTTTCTGAGGCGAAACGCCCGGAAGAACGGCGGTGGGGAGCTCATCGCCACCTCCAGTACGGGGCTCCGGCATCAGCCGCCCACCGTTAGGCGGAGGAAGCCGTTGCGCCTTCACGACCACTCGGAGTGTACTATTTCTAATCCTATACGGTGAGTGATTAATTTAACTAAATTACTCAGTGTTGGCCTAGTGGCCTTTTAACATTTGCTCGAACGATGAAGGAAAACATCGTGAGCAAACAGACATGTCTTGTCCAAAATGTCGACGGCGTCTGTCAGGCATTGGAGGCTTATCACCTACTTGCCTATTAGATTTAAAAATGATCATGAAACAGATTCAGAATAATGGTAGATGATAATACTCAAATTACAAATGCCAACAATGTCACGTACAATCAGGTCAAAGCGATAACCTCATTTTTGATGTCGGTTAATGATCAACAACTTTCAATACATAATTGTTATTTTTTAGTTTCGTCGCGT
Source organism: Pieris rapae (assembly GCF_905147795.1). Taxonomy (NCBI): domain Eukaryota; kingdom Metazoa; phylum Arthropoda; class Insecta; order Lepidoptera; family Pieridae; genus Pieris; species Pieris rapae. The sequence continues at coordinate 8,659,532 of NC_059523.1, read as the reverse complement.
GTCGTCCTCATCAGTTGTATCGCGCGGGATGTCTGTCGAGCGCTCGGGCGTCCCAACAGCGTCTCTCGGCGACGAGAAGAGAAAGGTTCAGAGCCTGGCTTGCCTCCACGCAGAGACCCACTTAACTCAACCACGCCCACATCGTCAAGATCGGAAACGGTTCTCATACCGCCTAAATCACTAAATCGATTTTCATATCGATATTTGAAGATCCACGCGAGGTGGATGACGATGATCAGAACTGAGACTCCAAGAGCGCTAGGATGATTAGCGGAAATTTAAATGATTAAAACTGGTCACTGACAAGATGAGAGATGTGATCGATATTGACATTTGGACATAATTTGAGCAAAGTTTTACATATTGACATGAAAATGTTGAAAATGTTTTGGTTAAAAAAAAAGTTTACAGTAATGACATCAATTCTCAGTTTAACAAAATGTTCTATAAGAATCAATATTTTATTTATTGACATTACAAACCGTTTAATGTTTAATGAACAAATTTATTTCTCTAATTTTGGTATGAGTTCATACTGTATAAGCACTACGCTCCGTCGAAGTCGGTTAAACTTAACCGACGTACATTCCTACACGCTTCGCTAACTATTTTTGCTTGAAATGTGGAAGCGAAAACACCGTAAACAGTCCGTGATATTTTTGACTCGTTTTTATTTATTTGAAGTATTTTTTCAAAAGCAGCTTTAATGGCTTACGAAGGTACTCTTTATATTATAAAGGGTGTTGTTTACAGCGTTTTTGTTTTCCTTTTGGAAAAGACGGAGAACAAAAGATTTTCTATGACAAGAAATGGTACATGAATTCTCCTTGTGTGTACAGCGTGTTTGGAAATAGTGTAAGGTGTTAAAAAACCCCTGATTCGCCGACTTGAAATCCTTACAGATCTGTGAAAACACGCTGTATATAAGAAATTGATCCGAGTCATACAGGGTACTAAACTCGAATACCGCTATCGGATCGGTTTCTGCCGTTGGGTCGCGTTTTAGCGGCCCGCGCTAGCTTGTAAGTGTTTAGAACGATTGTATATATATGTTCTAAATGTACAGATCTCTAAGTACATGTGTAAATACGAGTGATTTGTTGATGAACCAATCTTGTTGATTTGTATGGAGAAGAAATAAATATTATTATATTTATACTTACGGCCTTTTATTATCTGTCCTTGTCTATAAAAGTTCGACTACTACTACGGATATTAGGCAAAACTTTAGTCCTACGACATAGTCATGTCCATCTGACCGGAAATTGAGAGGGTAATTTAACAAAAGTATTTGATTACCAAAATATATTAAACAAACGTTAACTTATGAAAAATTATCTTAATTCGATTCACTTAAATATTAGAGTTCAGTTTGAGGTCTCCTAGTATCAGACATATGACAATGCTTTATTTACTAAAATTAGTTTATTAATATCGCACTTAACATTAATTCGTTAAATTATCTAGAAATATATTATTGGAATCAAAGGTATTGCAAAAACAATCGCTAGAACCTTAACATAATTTGTGTTAACTATACTATTTAGTGGACTGAACTATTGATAGAAAAGTTTTCTTATCACAAATAGAAAATATCATGAAGTTTTTAAACGTTGTGTAAAAAAAAAAATTTTGCGATTAAAGAGTGGCGGAGAGTATTGCCAGTTCTTGGCTTCCGTTCTACGCCCTTGATTTGAGAACTGGCAGTAAATATACAATTAGAAGCATTTAATGTACAGGCAGCCCCGACTTACGTCGTTTCAAGTTACGTCAAACAATTTTTTGATACTATTCTTCTACTATTTATTTGTTTCGAATTCCGGCATAGGAGAATTCACTTGTAGCAAGGTCAATGTCCGTGGGGCCGGCACACCAAACACCACTTCGTTGTTACAGCCGATGGTTCAAGGGAGTTTAGCGTCTTTTAAGGCCTATTATATCAGGAGAACTTTTTCACAGGCTGTAAAGGCTAATGAAACTGATGGCATGGAGCCGAGAGATTTTTGGAAAAGTTATAATATCTTGCAATGCGTAAAAAATATTGCTGCTTCATGGGATAAGGTGACACCCAACAATTTAAAAGGAGTTTGGAAAAAGTTATGCCCACTTTTTTTAAGCCATCTGAAAGTTCTTCATCCACAGATCAACCAAATATCGATGAAATCACAACTGACATTGTTCATTTGGCTAACCGTTTGCCTGAAATTGCAGTTACTGCGGATGATATTGATGATCTGTTATGCTATAGTTTCTTTAAGCCAAAAGTTTAATTTATTATTTCTCCTTGCATATTTTGATTACATATTAAAGTTACACACAAATACCAAAAAAAATATTTTAAAAACTTACTTTTGACAATAAAGTATGTATGTATATCCTTTGTTCTAAATGCAGTTTTTTCTTTGTATTTCGAGTTCGTATGGAACCTAACCCTTGAGTTTTACATGTAAACATATGAAAAAATATGTCTCGACTTCGTTTCGATTTACGTCGCGTATTTCGAGAACCTAACATGCCGTAAGTACGAGGACTGCCTGTATATTTCTTTTTTTGACGTTCATAAGTGTACATTATGTTACCAACAATAAATGATTTTGAATTTGAGATGGGTTAATAGTTAGTATACTCTTAGTCAAGTACGTGTTGATTTTGTGTAAATTAGTTTTTGCGTTTTTGTCAGTTTTTTGATTCCTCCCACGTATCACGATAGAAATTAATAAACACAAAATAATTTTAGCATTGCACTATCATTCGAGATACATAATAAATGTCAGGAACGCCGTTGGCCCTAACAGACCCGTATTTTAAAGTAAAATAATACACACATAAGATTTCAGTCTTTTAATAGAACCATGTAACTGATTGAACTAACAATTAACTACGCACTAAACGAGACAAAAGTATTACAACTAATAAACACTCACGAAGCTAAATTCTATAAAATTAGACAACCGCAAATTGGGAACCTTTATTTCCAGTTTCCAACTGGTAACATTATTAGGAATTTAATTTTGATTCTAATGAAATCTTCTGGTGTATTCAATAAGTCTTACAAATATTGGATTTTTTATACTAAATGCTATCATTCATAGCCAACTATCAAAAGCACCAGAAGATTACAAATTCGAAATGCAAAAAAAATATAAAAAATTCAAATCTGATTCTAGAATCAAATAATTTGTACTAATTGCCAAAAAAAATATATAATAACAATTCCTTTGCATTAATAAAATGTTAAATCTAAGTAAAACATATAAATAAGTATGAAATATAACAAACCTATTTTAGTGGACACTGATTATAATCCTAGAACTAGGTACATGTTTAAAACTCTCTCATGAAGTTAAAAATATTTTAAATGTTGTTGTGATTATAATAAATATTTTTTTAAGAAACTAGATACCATCGTTATTTGTTAGAAAAAAATATAAACCTATATAAAGTTGTGATAGCACACCAAAAATGATTTAATTACTTAAATGTATATTGATTGCTTAATCGAAATAATGTGACGTAAATATTTGAGTATCTTCATGAAAGAGATAAAAATACTACTATAATACAATTTTATTATATTTACAAAATATTGCTCAATTGGAAGTATTAATATGGCAATGTCTGGCAAGACTAAATTCGTAAATTTAATTTTAAATTTCAAATTGGCATCAATTCTGGTATACCTAAATGTGTCTTCAATATTTCTTCAATTACCTGTTTTTCTAATGCTTTTCTATCCTGTATTAACTGATTTTTTATTCGTTACATACAAAAACAATCTTTAAAATTCGAAACAAAAATATTTTTGAGCGAAAACTTTTTCGTTACACCAGAAAAGACAACATTATAATATGACGGAGCAAAGTTTGTTAAAATTTAAATGTAGAATAGAATTTTCTTATGACAAAATGGACAGTTTATTGGCAAGAACAGAATATTATTTCAAGACTCCGAAAGAACAAAATTAGTCCTACAATATAAAACATCTTTATCATGAAGTATAAATCATGTCCTAAATTTAGAAATACATATCACCATAGTTATAAATAAATTTTAATACTAATTGGCACAGTACTAAATTATAGACACATACTATTATGAGATTATTTAATTCATTATTTTTAATTCTTATCGTAAATAAGCCCAGTTGGGTAATTCGATGGTCGCCATTTTGGATTTAAACGCGCGTGAAGTAGACACGAAAGCCTACACACCTGGAGAAATGAAGATTCCACCTAGTAATATAAAGTCAAATGCTAATACTACTGGGCTAAATGACAAGTTAAATTGTACGAGTTGCAGTTGATATAAATTGAAAATTAGATCGGGAATCGAGATATCGTAAATACATAAAAATATATAACGTTAAAATGTATTACCTTCATAATCCTTAATAATCTTTAAAATAATCAAGAGAAGGTGGATTTTTATTTTTATACAATTTAGTAATTTCATTAAACCATGAAATCACTAAATTGTATTATTGCCTCGATGAGACAGCAATTGTGCGTATTAAGCCCTTTACTTAATTATTGAGTATTTTAATTAAGAGAACAAAAAATTCTATGCTATATACAAAAATCTAGTACTACAATACACAAAGGTCGAAATTTTTATCGTAATAGTGAACACGATTTCAAGGCTTTTCAGATACAAACATAAAGAAATAAAATAAACTCTATAAAAACAAATTAAAATGTAGGCGCGGTGTTTTTACTTTCGATCGTATTTTTCCCTCCATTTTGCTTTGTCTCTGTTTGGTGTTTTGTGTGCAAATTGTCATATTTTTGTCTATTGCTCAGTTCTATTCGCTATTTTGTAGCAAAGAGCGGTATGACGAAATATAGTTGAAATAAATCTAGCGCCATAGTTTATTTTATTTCAAGATGTTACTCGTGTTAATAAAATACACGTTAAAATTAAAGAAATATAAAATATTATATTATCTTTAATCAGACTGTCCGAAGTAATATTAGAATGTTATAGTGTTGCAACTCTCAAAATAGCTGGAAAAATAAAACACAAATGTGCATCAAATTCAAAATGGTTCAACGGGGAGTGATAATTACATTATTTTCATCACAAACAGTAAAAAACGCACAAGTTTTTATTTATTTTTCCTTTTTTCAGTGGAGAACTTTTTAGTAGCAACACTAATGAAATGTCACAATTCTACGGAATGAAAAATCAGAGTAAATACGAGAGTGTCTCTATTAGTATATGGGCATCTGTCTAAGATGTCTCTCTCATTAGAAGCAATCTGTAGCGACACCTACAAACGGTACGATGACGTCATACCCTGAAACTCGCTAACGAACTTTTTCCAACCGCTAAGGGAAAGCGGTTAAAGTCACCAAGACCTTCGGGCCAGTCTTGTCGAAGATCATCCTTTAAGGCCGGAGGAAGAGCACAACACCATTCCTTTAGAAATACCTTTAATCAGTTACTTGTTTCTCGGAACCACTTTGCCAGCCCGAATCCATAGTATTTGTGTCGCTGTAGCAATGGTGGTGGTTTGTCTTCAACTCTTCCTTATTTATGTTCTCTGGCTCGTACTGTGAATCAGGACCGAGGCATTTTGCCTCCGGCTCGTTTGAATAAACTATTTCCGGACGTCCGTCTTCATCAGACAACAACGACTCGTCTGTGTTTGGCGATAAAGGTGAGTTTATTGGAGCAAACTCTCTTTCTATCTGAGTTTTGGGACTACGTTTTATCTTTAACGGGCTTATGTGCGGACGCATTTTTGGACTTCCCTCGATCCTGATGCTGGAGTTCAAATCTGACATTCGTCTGTCTTCAAATCGGCTCCCTCTCGATTCATTCAATATGTCATTCGTTCGTTCCATTCGCTCAATTCTGGACGATTCACTGATACGTTCGACTCGAGAATCGTTCAGCCTGTCCCTCGAATCACTGACATCCATATCAATTCTTTCGACGACCCTTGAAATCCTTGAATCGTTCAGTCTATCACTTCTGTCTATTCTAGAGTCATTAATTCTCTCGCAACGACTGATTCTAGAATCGTTCATTCTTTCAATCCTGGAATCGTTGTGCCTATCGCAACGCTCAGCTCTAGAATCGTTCATTCGGTCACTTCCATCCAATCTGGCATCGTTCATTCTGTCACTTCTATCTATTCTGGACTCGTTCATTCTGTCGCTCCTATCAATTCTGGAATCGTTCATTCTGTCGCTCCTATCAAGTCTGGGATCGTTCATTCGATCGCTCCTATCAATTCTGGAATCGTTCATTCTGTCACTTCTATCTATTCTGGAATCGTTCATTCTGTCACTTCTATCAATTCTGGAATCGTTCATTCTGTCACTCCTATCGTGTAATCTGTCTCTAGAATCGATTCGTTCAATTCTCTCAATATTTCGGTCACTCATCCTCAAAGAACTATTTAGTTGTTCAATCTGTTGTTCTGTCAAACGAATGGAACTATTCAAATCCGGACGCATTTTTTCAGACTTCTTGTCTGTTTGTCTTGGCCTACGTTTGGAACCGACTTGCGGTTGCGGCCGCTGCTGTCTTGTTAAGGTAAATGACCCAGTGTCTGATTCCGAGGTGGATTCCGGGTGATTCTCTATTGTGCCAACTAGAGCTGATAAGTTCGGATTTACGCAACAATCCGCCTGAAATAGAATATAAATCAATGCTCGCAGGAAATAATTTGAGGTTAGAACATTTATAAATTATATGTGGGACAAAATAATGTTGACACAAATGAATTTAAATGATGAAATTATTGGCAAAATATATATTTTATCGTTAACTGAAAAGAAAAAAGGGACATTTTTTTTTAAATATTGTTTCATGAATATAAAAAATAAGTACATAAATACTCACATTACAGCAACTGGACACGTCGGCAAAATAAACTTCGGACTCTGTGTTCTGATTCACTCCACGGTGACAGTCTTGCATGGAAGACCTAAAAAAATGATTAATATTAATAATTAATTTAAAAAAAATTACAACAAATTTCAAAATTGGATCTTGATGATGGAGATGGTGTTTGAAAAGGCATATTAGTTAATTTCAATGTGTTCCTTATTTTGATAAGAATAGCGTGGATATGCTGTGTGAATCCGGGTATAAGGCCGTTAATTTTAATAAATTTGTAGGGGCATCTGCTTACAGATCATTGCGATGACGTCATACCCTGAAACGAAGTATTTCCTAGACAAAACTTCTTGACCTTAGCCATTGGCCTTCGGGCCAGTCAGTTCAATACAATATAATTCAAAATCATTTCTTTTATTTCAGTAACATTGACACTTTAACATCAATGAATAAAAACGTACTAAATGCTAAATTATTCTAATTTTACATTTACTGCCAGATCTCAAATCAATCACATGACATCTTAAGTAATTAATAATAATAAAAAAAAAAAAAAGATTTGACCTCTGAAATAGGAGCATACAAGTGGTTAGATTGGTCTGATCCACACTTTGGCTTGAGAAGAAGTACATCACCTTTCCTCTACACATTAAACCAATGGAACTGACCTGATAGGAGATTGTTTATCATTTTGAAAAGCCAAATTTTCTTTGCCTTGTTTCTGACAGGAGTCGCCGCTTTGATCTGAAACTGAATAAAATTAAATAAATAAAGATTTTTGAAGTTATACTTCTTTTGGCGCGTTACGGAAAAATTAGAGAATGAATGAAGAGAGTAAATTTTTACGACGCGTTCTCACACCGTCACGAAAATCCGACACCCTGAAGTTAGCATAGTCAACATTTTAAAATGAAAAATGTCAATTTCTTCAATTATGTTGAAATACTTTTTTGTGATATATTAATAAACTATATTTAACTAGATACATTATAATAAAACTTTCAATGTATTAACTATACCTTTTTTCTCAAACTCAAAATATCTTTATTCTTATAGGTAAACAAGTACACTTATGAACGTGAAAAAAAATTAAATTAATTGTAAATTTACATTTACTACCAGTTCGCAAGTCAAGGGCGTAGAGCGGGTAAGAAGAACTGGCAAGAAACTTTCCGCCACTCTTTTCAATTGCCAAGTTTTTAATACAAATTGTTTGAACTGGAGCAAATCAATCCCAAGGATTAGGATCATTTAGGTATTCGTCACATTTATAAAAGGCTTTATTAATTAATTTAGTTTTAACGAGGGCTTTGAATTTATTTAGTGATAATTCTCTAATTTCACTTGGTAGTTTGTTGTAAAAACGAATACAATTTCCATATAAGGAGAGGTTTATCTTCTGGAGGTCGTACACTCAAATTAGTTCTATTTCTATTGTTAGTGTCGTTTTTTATACATAGAATAAGGCTAAAGATAAAAAAATATATTTATCGCGTGTACATATTTAAGTACACATGTTTATATTTTTTAACCCAGCATTTACATAATAACCGATGTATAAAAGTACTGGATATGACTCCCGGCAAAACAAAAAAAAATTGTGAAATTACAAACATATATGAAAAATACCTTTACTGCTGCTTTTCTGGTGAACACACTCCATCACATCATCCCTGCAGTCCCGATGTATGTTCCCAGCACTGAGCCCCAAGGACCGGGGACAGTTCCTGTACGGGACCAAATGACCCCGCAATGTGTTAAACCTCTCCTGGCCTTCTTGAGGATACATTTGCAATTCTTGATTAAGTCTGTATTCCGGGTTCAGTCTCGCCAATTCCGGGTGAATTCTAATTAATTCCGGGTTTACCCTGACTAAATCCGGGTTGATTCTGACTAAGTCGGGGTTGATTCTGACTAATTCCGGGTTGATCCGTTCTTGGCTGTGATAAGAGTTTCTCGTGCACGTGTGCGGTTGCACGTTTGTGAGTTCGTGTGGGTTTATGGTTCTGTGTACGTCTATGTGATGGTGATGAAGAAGCGTCGTTGTCGCTGGATCTTGGTGATGGAGATGATGTCTAAAAAGGTTTATTAGTTAATTTCCATGTTTACATTTTAATAAGGAAATAATGGATATTAAAAGTAGGCCATTTTAAGAATTACGTAAGTAGATTATCTGCAATTTATCCCGACATCTTGACAGCATAGTAAGCAAAGCACTCAAAAACAATAGTACATAAACGTATTATACAAGCCAATAATATACACAAAATGTAAATAAGAAAATCAAATGAAACCTATAGTGCTTAGGTAATATTTGCATGGCCCTTTGTCAAAACTTCTGATACAGATTAAAGTATTCCACAGATAAAAATTAATTAATTTTATCCTTACCGGCTGCCACTCCTCCCTTGAGGGCTGTAGGGCGGGGGCGGTCCCCAAACTCCAGTTTGAGCATCAAAACTGGTGTTGCCTTCAGAGAAACCTTCTTGATACCCAATTTGGCCCGGTTGAAAGTTTTGAGGTTGAAACTGGGAACTTTGAGCAAATTGGTCCGACTGACTGAATTGGGCGGATTCAAACTGAGACGTCTGAGGGAATGTTCCAGAGTTTTGGCCCCGTTGAAAGGGTTGGTTGAAATTGGGATAAGCTCGTTCGTCGTAAGATTGGGGCGGGTTTTGAGCTTGCTCCGTTTCACAGAATCCGTACGCGCTGTCACCCGACTGTGGAACGCCATCCATTCGGCAACGAGAACTGAAACAATAAATAATTGTATCATACATAACTGTCATCTCTTAAACTATTTAACCTGTACATCAACAACCTGATCGTCGAAGGGTTAAAGTTAAAGTTTTATTTATTTCCTATTTTTACAGTAAATTAATACAATAGAAAACTAAGCTAAAAACATAATATAAACATAACAAGTAAAAACTTAAAACCTAAACCATTTTATAAATAATGCAATACTTGTGAATTCAGCCAGTGTGCAACTAAATACATCAGACTCACACGCAATAATATTTAGAGTGTGCAAGACACGTATGTAAGTATCGCGTTTTGTGATTACTTACTTTTGACTATTTCCCCTCGGCCATGGGAACCAGCTCCAAGGTGAAGTCTTTCTTCCTGATCCTGGATTTGGCGAATACAAATTTCCTATGCGACCTAAAAATATATATAAAGGAACATTTAGTTTAGTGTATCTTCTTCTTGTTGTGTTGTGGCAGGAGCCACATGGATGAGGAAAGCATGAGATGGATCTTTGTGGAGAACACTTGGGGAGGCCTATGCTGAAAAGCAAGACGATCAAGAAACCGGTGTCTAATAGGAAATAATATGATAATAGTTACATTTACCATAACTAAATTATATTTATATTAATAAGTATAAGTAGTATATAAAGTAGAAATAAGATATAATGTAACTTACAAGATTGTCAATAAAGGCTATATTTATTTATTTATTTATCTTCATGGGAATTGAAAAAATAATATTCCTGTTAGTAATGAAAAAATAAAGTAATTTTTTAAATTCCTTTATAATAAAAAGCTACCTGGTCCAGATATAAAACAGGTCAATATAAGCATGAAGTGATAAGTTCGAACTTCGGATATGTGTTATAAACATTCACATATCCGATAGTCGATGAATAAAAGCTTTGTGAAACCGGACTTAAGGTAAGATTCAGAAACGATAGAGCGCTAAATGCGAGTCTCCTACGTCAAAAATGACAAATATTGAATTTTGACACATGGTAGTCATAGATACAAAACTTAACACTTAGTATAAGTCTGCTAGTCTGCTACGTCAAAAAATTGACTTTGACATATGGAAGTCATAGATCACAAGTTTTATTTTTAAGTATTCACCATAGACACAAAACCATCATGAAGTAAATATTGAAAGCGGTGATTTTCAAAATGGCTAAAGTTAAACTATTGCATCATATTTAAAAAAAGCGGTGATTCTACACATTTATTGACTTGTACAAATTTTGAAATATGTTACCAGGCGCCCAAAATCGATGTTGCAAACTGAAGTCCCAGGCAGGCTGAGTTGTATGACATTGCGGACAGCAACTGCAGTTGTTCTGAAATAATTGTATCCAACATTTACTACTATTTATTACTTTTTTACAATCAAGGTCATCAAGGTCGGAATCATATAAAAATAGCAACAAACCTGTGCAGGTCTCCCAGTAGCGGGGGCAGCTTGTCCTGTTGGAGGTCTATACAAAGACCGACAACGGAGTTCCAGCTGCTCCCAATACATCTTTTTTCGTTCATGGCTGAAACGTTAATTAGGTATTATAAAACCAATTATGTTTCGACAGTAAAAAAATATAATTTGTGTGTACTAATGTTCACGCGTTAGATGTTTCTTTCTTTGACGTAACAAGATAAAATTTTTTACTTTACGTTTGAAAAAAAACGACACTAACAATAGAAAAATGGTATTTACGATTTAATAAGATTTATTATAACGCATTATATAGTTAAATACCGTATTTATATATCACAAAAATCTACAAATTAAAGAAATGGACATGTTTATTTTAAAATGATGACTAACTTATGAAAATATATTTACTTAATCAAGCTTCATAAATCATTTATACTCTCTGACTACATGAAAGAGACCTTTACAATTGTATACTCAGCTCCTAAACACCCTGACACCGCGTCATTTACGACCTTGCCCTACTCTATGTCTCCCAGCAACACGCAGTCAATGGTGTCTTGTATTGCTATAGCAACGTTGATGTCTTAATCAAACACGCAAAAAAGGTTCTTCCCATAATACACATAAACTCTATATTTCCATCAAGTGATTGCGAAATTTTCAATCTGTCAATCTTTTCGCAGAATGTCATAATTCAAATCAAAACGTGAAAACAGTTTACATACGTTTATATTAAATTTTATTTTATAATCATGTTACAAACGCATCATAGAAGCAGCATCAGCCAACATTCTCGATCCGTGAGTCACTTCATCAATGAAGCTGATGAACTAACAGATTCCGAGCTTGTTAAACAGGTCAACGATGTTAAGCAGCAAATAAGAGTGCTCGCTTTAGAGAACGAAATCTTAGAAAAGACTATAATAAGGCTCGACCCCACTTTAATGCATGGTATACAACAAGCATTGGAGTTCGCTGCAAGGATGCAGAGCGGTTCATCCCTCAATGTGAACAGTTTCGTCAAATCGACGTCGAAACTGGGCATGGAATCTGTTACCAGCCCATCTAGGATGCTGACAAGCCCCTCAAAAGTTTCAGCACGGCGTGTAGAATCATCAGGTAAATTCAGTGGCACCGTTATTTTTGGCACCGGGCCAAGAGTTAATGTTCTGGAGCGATCGGAACTAGTCACCCTTGAAATGGAATTTCTTATCAACAACCTAGAGAAAGCGAGAAATAAAGCGGCGAAGCAGCATGCGCTACTAAGGGCGCAACTCGAAGAAATCGGTTTACGTGAAGTTGAAATTAAAAAGTCGAGTGATCTGTTCGAGAAAGAAGTGATAGTTGAGGGCTGGGACAAAATCGCTCAGAGGATCCCCGCTGAAATATGGATCAGATTCATGACCGAGTGGGTGAAAATGATAGATGGCCAAATAGGAAAGCTAAGATTGCGAACCAGTACTTTAAACACACAGTACAGTAAATTCAAAGGGCAGATACGAGTCAAAGCAGAACTCAGCGAGAGTTTGCGACCCGTAGACTTTGATAAGTTAAAGATAGAAAACAACGAATGCGCTGAAATTATTGATATGAAAATACAGCAACTGGCCGAGTTAAAAAAGATGACTGGTGATGCAAATTTAAACCTCACAATACATAAGAAGCTGATGATGGAACAGAATGGCTATTTGACGAATGTATTGAAAACGATCAAATTAAAACACAAGCAAACGAAAGAGTTGGATAAAGAGAAAGATGTCATACAGGTTCAGGCTGACAGTTTAGCTCAGAGATTAGACGATGTTCGCAAGGTCAGACTCGCATATGAAGTGCCAGATGTGATGGACTACGTCAATATTAAGTCTGAAATAACTGACTTGAAAAACAGCATCAAAGTTCTAGAGAACAGAGCACATATACAACAAATTGCGCTGACTTCTTTAAATAAGAAATTGAATTTGATGATGAACTGATCACTATGAAACAGTTTATATTTATAAATTTAAAATTATTATAAAAAACGAATCATCAATTAATGTACTCTATCTTTCTGTCAAATTGTGTTTACGCTGTGATAAAAAAAGATAGATAAAACGGTGTTAGAATGGTGCAGTCTCAAGGGGGTTTGTTATTTAAAATATCTGTCCAGTTAATATTTACATTAGAACCTGTTTTCATATGTGAGAATTTATGATGCGTATTAATTAATAATTAAAGATGATTTAGCTGGATGACAGATTTTTATTGAAACTGCAACTGTAGAAAATACCATATTGTATATGAGGCATAGAAAATAATTATGTTTGCATAGTATTGATCTGTATTTTTCAGTGTTCACGTGTTGAGTATTTGTAAGAAATCTATGGGTACACCATATTAGTACTTGGTTTTTATACAATTATAAGGGCCTGTTTCACAATGTATGAATAAAGTACCAAATTAAAAATAAATTATTCGAAAGGTCCAAATAAGATAGCGATTCATGGCGAATAGCGCTATCTGACATTCGTGAAACGCAAAATACTGTTTATCCTACCAATAAGTAATAAATAGCTTATTTAGAACTTATCGGGACATTGTGAAACAGACCCTAAGTATAATAACTTTAAGTTGTATTTAAAAAATCTTTCTATCGCTGGTGTATTACATTATCTAAAAATTTTTGAGTGATTTATAAAATGCTAGGGTAGTTAATAAATGTATAGAAAAATATCCTCACCTAAGCAGCTGATAAGCCAGCATACAACTAAATATGCAGACGAGTACTGCAGTCACAGATAAGGCGAAAACACCTCGAAGACACCAATATAAGGCTCCATGAACTACTCCACAATCGGTTACGCCTTCGAAAACGCACCGAACTCCTGGAACAAATGTCACTGAAAATTTTCTATACCTCACGTTCAGAGAGATTTGACCATACGGCCCTTTCACACATGCGAGTCCATTTTTATGGTACGTTATTTTATACCCTGTTTACATAGGCACCGTATAACGTTCCAAAGATCCATTATTATTACTGGATGCGATGCGGAAACAGAAAAGCAGTATACCGCTATACTACAAGGATGTAAAGTTACGTATACGTATATTTTTAATGTTCCGTCGTCCAGTATTCGATGACAAAACGGAATGTATTTTTACGGAACGATATTTTTTACTGTATATAGAATACTGTGCCATGTGTGAAGTCGCTCATACATACGCCATCGACGAAAAAAGTACGTACACGATAAAACGGAGACTGTGTGAACTGGCCGTTAAGCGTATCTCCAGAAGTTAAAATGGATTTATTACTTAGGGCTAAGTTTAGACTTAGCAAAAATTTCGATGAATATTAATGTTATTCTATTTTATTACCATAGATAAGTATGGAAGTTTTGTTTGTTTTTTATAAACAATTTAAATTCTTTGCAAAACAAAAGTTTGTAGCAACTTTGCACTAATTTATCATTTATCGAAACACATTTTTTTTTCTTGTCACAGTATGTAAAATATTTTTTTGTTTACACAGTTTATTGGGAATACATTTATTGGAATTAAATTCCCATAATTTATTAGTTAGATAAGAATGTAATATGTTTACTAGATTGATTTCATAATTTGATAAATTGAATTACAGGTTGCATATAATTATTGCATTTATAATCAGGTGATAAATATCATACCATCATCATCGCTACTGTGCTGTGAGTCGGGTGGCATTGAAAAACACGAGCATGTTCGGGTAAGCTTCGTGTATTCGCAAAATTTCAGCGTTTGAAGCCTGAAAAATAATAAATTACGTGAGAAAAATATCGATCGTGGACACTTCAATATTATGTAATGTGTAAAGTTAGAGGTCTATTGCAAAATAATATATTCTTCAAATTATGTAACATCAGTTTTCCGGTAAAAAACAGTATACACTAGATATTTTCCCATAATTTTCACATTTTCAGTATTATATGCTCGTAATATTTTTTATTTGAATATTTAGAAAAAATTGTGTATTCGTAAAATATTTTTTTACAAAGGCCAATATACTACCACCATCAGACCTGTGTCGTCAGAAAATTTTAATTTTAAACAAAAAAAGTTCTAATATGTAAAACTACTAAACGAATACATCAATCAATGGTGTGTATTATCGATCTCCCTTTCTCACTCTCTCTCAATCGCTCTCTCCCTTTTCTTCAACAAAAACGCTGCACATCTTCGTGACGTATCATCCGTAAAAATATTACCCTCAAACGCCTAAAGAAGTTTCACTTCAAAAATGATAGAATCACCAACTTTAATCAAAAATAATAAAAATTACTAAAAAGCTAATCTAACCGATGAATTAGGATGCAATACATTAAGAAATACGAGAATTACAAAAGTCACGATAGAGCAGGATATGGTTAGGACATGTTTATGTAGAAGAGTTTTTTTTTATTGAACAGGGGGAAAACGGGCAGGAGGCTCACCTAAGTGATACCACCGCCCATGGACGCTCTCAATGCCAGAGGGCTTGCGAGTGCGTTGCCGACTTTTAAGAATTGGTACGCTCTTTTCTTGAAGGACCCTTCTACATAAATGTAAAAGAGTTTTAAAAGATGTTAGAGGTAGCCAATCGTATGGAGTCAGGCAGCCTATTCCACAATTTAATGGCGGAGATCCTAAACCAATTGCCTAAGAACGATGAGCTGTGATATGGAATTTCTAATAAGCATCAGAGGAGCGCATAAGGATCTGAGAATCTGAATTCACTTACTTGTTCATATGTATGACGGTCGTTGTTATGGTAACGAGAACGCAAGTCAACGCACAGACCAGACAACACGCTCCGACCACTTTAATCTGAAACAATTGTTTTAATGAATTACTAAAAAATTATTAACATCTTTCAGCAAATATTCATACCACGCATAAAATTTTCAGAACTAAATTTTGACGCAACGTTACTGTCTTTCTTATAAGTGTGAAGATAAGTATCTTAATAGTATTTTTCCTTCCGGAAGTTATGCAATAAAACAGTCTCTTCCTGACTTAAAGCAAAGCTCACATTAAAAAAATGACTATCAAGTTTTCATGCATAACATTGTTTTAATCATCGTCCAGGTACGATTAGTTCTAGCAAAGTTGATTTTCTCACACCATGCATACATGCCAATAAATTGGAGGTGAACATACTTTTCTTACCATATAGCTGTACCGGTTTCTTCTCCTGGCTAAGCTCATTATACAAACTCCGGTCAGCACCAGCTGTGGACAATTTCATATCGGTTACAAAATCTTTCTTGGCCGATCACAATTCGGCGAAACGCGGTTTCTAAAGCAAAATTATATATTATCCGTATTTTGTTACACGTATAAGATTGTCACATGATCATAAAACAGATTTATAGATTTATTTTACAAAGATTTTATTTGTTAACAGCATATAATTACGGATTTTTTATAATCACATATTATGTGGGACATATTTTTGTTCTCGTATCAACTTTAGTTACAGTCAGTGTTAAATAAAATATGAAGAGTGATACTTAATTGGTGAAACGAAACGGCAGATCGTTTTACGTGTCCCTATCTTGATTAATATTTAATATAAACGAATTTATATTTATTCACCATTGATTAAACATAATTTCACTATTAAGAAGACAAATTTACTTATTTCGGAACATCCACTGCAAGCAATGTAAATAATCTGGAACTTCTAGTGATATAGTAATAACTGTAAGATTATTTTACCATAGCGGCGGGTACAGCAGCGGGAACAGTTTCCAAGTGATGAGGTGAGGCAGTGTAGGCCCGTAGCAATATATGCTGGGCAGCAAGCAAACCGCCCAACGCGGCAGCTAAGGCACCACACCCGCAACACCACCATGCGTACTTCTTCCGTCTGCATGACGGCTCATTGCCATTGCAGCCTACGGATGCTGGAATTTTGGTATTTCATTTAAAAAGTCTACTACTTCAGTTACTTTATCTCTGGGCCTTGGTCTGCCTATAGCAAGGCAAATCAGCTAAACACATAATTAAAGTCATTTTAGGGTGTACAAAAAACAACGATTAAATGTTGTCAATTTTTATTCCAACCTAAATATATATGTATCATTAAACTACTACGATTACGATTTAATGTAAAATTAAAAATAATAATTAAAATTCATGATAGTCGAATCATTAGAGATTGAAAACAAAATTTTTATTCAGCAATAAATGAGTAAATAAATCTAAAGTTCTAATAAGTAAGTAAATTGGGTCCGGTAATATACGTAGTTTTTAATAGAGTATTTAAAACTTCTTTGGAGATGGATACGAATAAGCTTCCACAATAATTACTAATTAAAAAAAACTTAGTCAAAAAATAATGGAAATAATATATTTTATTATATATATTATATTTGACAATTATATTATTTACCAAAATAAGGTGGTGGTGGGACGTAATGCTGTGCCACATCAGCTGCTATGGTCGATTGTGGTGTCGACACTTGATACTGTACCACTTGCATAATACCACAAGCTTCCATATTCATACACTCATAAAGTTAAATACCAGAAATAACATTTTAATAACAAAACGACCGAAGTTTCGAAACGCGCGCCATTTCGCAAAATCGATATTTATGCACGCACTGATTACTAACATGAATATTTACTTCACATAAATACTTTTTCACATTGATTTTTCTTTTTAATTTTAATCTATGTTAAAAGTGTATAAAACTTAAACGTCACAATTTCGCGCGAATATAATATGGGAATATTCACTGACATAGTTTTTTTCATCTAACAATGGAATTCACTGTTCACAGACTATAAATTAAAAATTAAATTTAAGATATCACACACATTGTCTTTTGAGTTATGTTCCAATTTATTATCTTAATAAGCGTTTAGGACGATTATTTACTGTAAAGGACGCGACTAGGTTATGTAGAGTACAACAATGAAATGTTTCGCGCAGACGCAGTAGTGAGTAGACACGGCCTCAGGTAAAAAGGTTTCAAATTGTACTTATAATGTAAGTCTTAAACCTTTAGAGCATAGACTAAAAAAATACATTGACAGGAACAGGTACAATTTTTTTGTAAGGTTTAAACTTTAGAGGCATCAGTACTGTGGGAATTATATTGGACACCTGTTTTAGAAATATGTTTGCGTAAATCAGTGTGACAATCGTAACAAAGCCTTTTGATCGGAAGATATAAATTCATGATCTTTTCACATTCATGTCAGGTTGGTTATAATACTTTATATTAGGATTTTTAGATAGTTATGTAATAGTACATGGATGCACTTTATTCGTCTTTCTTTTATCTAAGCATATAACTCATTTCAGCTAACTGCCTTTTTACTCTGATTTAAACTGAAATGGTGATGCAGTAGTCAACATAATTATAGAGCGATTTGTTTTTGTTTTAAAGAACATTTATAGTTTATAGTGTTTTTATTAATTCAAATAATATATTACCATTATTCCGTCGGTTAGTTGCCAGCACACTTGTAGGGGGTCTTGGTGGTAAAGCAGGGGGAGTGTCAGTTTTGGCGGGGGGCGGAGGACCTGGATCATCTGCGCATGCGTATTGCGCTGACGCAGGTTTACATGTGCAAGCTACTTGATACTGAAACGAGTAAAATGACTTGTAAAATGTATTTAATATCTAAAAGCTCTTATAGCAAACATTAGGATGAGCTGATAATATAATATCGCTGTATATGATGGTTTAGATTTGCCAATATCTATATTTATTGGAGTATACTATAGACAAGATTTCTGTATTATCTGCTAGAGCTTTGTCAAATATGAAAACTTCAAATAGAAAAAATATTTGACTAAAATATTTTAAATATATATCAGTTGAAGTCACGTTTTTACGTACTTTATACGTAAAAATACCCAACCCAGTGTATTAATCCATTAGGAAGCGTTTATAATAACAAATACCATGAAAAATAAATACTCTAGTCAATATTTTGTACCTTATGCAAATCTGATGTGACGGATGCACCAGTATCGCACTCAGGGCACGCGTCAGGCGCGGGCGAGCTCCGCGCTGACGTCACGTCCGCCATAGACATTCTAGACCACTGAAAATAGACAAGAAAATTATGAAATACATTTTCGAAATTTAAAATTATATTTAAAGTCTTAGTCTACATACAAAAGAAACACATGTTATCGTATGCATATATTCTAAACATTTGTTTTTTGTTGATCGCGACCTAACTCAAGAACGTTTCAAATTATAGTGAATATGTGGTAGATATATTCCGTCCATTTATAACTATCTAACACAGCTGATAAGTCTTCGAGGAACAAAAACAACGACACCAACTTTCCTAATAAAACAAGTGCATTAAACTATTTGTGTTCTACCTACGAGGGGATTGCAGACTTAATTACAACGGGGGTAAAGGGGAGGACAACCCCCGTAGGAAACGTTTATTTTAATTGCTCTATGTCTATGCATACGGGAAAATAATGGAGGGTTCAGGGGATCGTTAAATGAAATGGAAAAGTCCGCACTGAAAAAAAATATGTTTGCAAAATGCATTACAAAAATTTCTGACATTCAGAAACTCATAATTGTTAAGATTATTCTTAATTATAAGCTTTTGTTTCTTTAAAGAGCAGAAGGTTGAATTCATAATACTGCATAGACATATTGCTTCCATGAACGCGAGATTTGCTACTTAAAAGTTTGGTACGCTTATCTTAAAGGACCCTAAATGGAAGGGGTTCGGAAATATCTCGATGGTTAGTTGCTATATACTGTACTTCCTCATTTTAGAATATATTGCATATTAAACTCTGTTTCACACCATCACACACCACAGCCGACTTAGAAATAGGAATTACGTATTTAATATTTTTAGATTTCGTAAATGTTTGAACCTCTATACTCTATACTACTACTATATACTATGTACTCCATATTTGGCTATATGTTTAGAATAATTATTTTTGGTATTTAATTTATGTTAAGTAACTGTAGAATTACGAAACAAATAAAAAAGTGCTAAAACCATATACCTTAGATAGTTATCATATTTATTTTATAGACAAGTAGATGATTAGCCTTCTGTGTCTGACACATGTCGTTTATTGTTGTATGTCTATAATACGTTGGGCTCTTAACTATGTTTACCGCAAGAATTAAATACATATCAACACCAATGTGGGTACGAACGCACGATCTCTGATTTGACAGTCAGTCTCAAACCAATATGCCTACGCTATCTCTTATAAAGCAATTAATAAAATCCCACGGAAACAAAACAAGTTAAATTGTTGACAGACCGCTTCGCGGGGCAATGACCGCGTCATTCAATCATAAACTGCGTGCTTGGATTAAATCATAGGCTTGTTATAAACTTACTGTATTTGCACAGAAATATGAATTACGGGATAAACCACTACTAATATACGAAGATCGCTGACCGCATATGACTTGTGGCTATTATATTAAGACAAAATATCTTACACTTATGCACCTCACCATACTTTTTAATTTCCAAAACAAATGAACAAAATTGATTTGAATGAGATATAATTCTTTCTGCCTAAAATAACCTGTTTTCATTATAAGTTTCGTTGAAGAAGATATTTCTGCTCGTTTGCTTTTGTTTCTTCTTCTTCTTGGAAGTCAAACTAAAATACTGGGCAACATCAAATCAAATCTACAGTATCTTTATCTAAAATGTATGACAGTTAAAAAATATAATTAAAATATATATAATACTACTTAGTTAAAATAGAAATACAAAAAAATACTAGAAATTTTTAAATACAGCATTTATTTTGGAAAATACAGCAAAACAGCGGATTAGCTTAGAGATCGATTCGATTCGGGGCACTTCAGGATTCTTCCTTCAAAACTGATCAGCTCACCGCCGAATATGTATATCCAGCTCCCGGATAAGTAATAGTGAATTTGTTAAAATCGCGAAGAATTCGAAAGACAGTCGCGTTACTACACAAAGGAAAGCTATCGAATTTAATAGTCAGTAAATTATATAGAGGAGCAGTGTTGGCCTACTGGCTTCAGCGTGCGACTCTCATACCTGAGGTCGTAGGTTCGATCCCGGGCTGTGCACCAATGGACTTTCTTTCTATGTCCGCATTTAACATTTGCACGAACGGTGAAGGTAATCATCGTGAGGAAACCGACATGTGTTAGACCCAAAAAGTCGACGACGTCTGTCAGGCGTTGGAGGCTGATCACCTACTTGCCTATTAGATTTAAAAATGATCATGAAACAGATTCAGATATCTGAGGCCAGGACCTAAAGAGGTTGTAGCGCCACTGATTTATTTTTTATTATATAGTAGTATTAACTCCGTTCAGCTGTTTACCACAAAAAATCTATAATTATCCATTAATAATGCAAAAATCGTTTCGTTGACCACCCTTGGAATCTCGTTAAGAATAAAAACTCAATGAACGGACAGCTGTCTCCCATATGGCAGGAAGTGTTCTTAGGTTCTATATATGAGCTAATGTGTTGCTAACGGGAACATATCAATATGTAAATTGAAGCAATAAGTCTGAGTTCGGATGCTAAATAACTTAATCATTGATTAAAGGGAAATTATTTGACAGGTGTGCTTGTGTTAGATTCCATACTTTATCTAAACGTTCAATCATAATTTCAATAAAGCGAATATTTCCTATATTTACTTACTTATAATTTTATACTTATAATTTTAGTATAATTGTTATTAAGTAAGAAATACATCATATACATATTTCCTAAACGAGGCAATGCTGCCAAGATGGTACAACAAAAGGGACCAACGTTATATAATTTGTTATAATTGTCAATTTATACATTATTAAATATGATTACCATGTGTTTGTGTGTTGGAATTAAGTAAAATATTTGATAATATTATATACATTTATAAAATACTATCGACATATTTGTATGTTCGCAGAGTGAATTCACAGTAGCGATATTGTGTAAATTATGTGTCTAATTTTTATGTACATTATTATATTTAATTAAATGTTTCTCCACATTGTCGTATTGGCATAGGCTGTAAAGATAATGTATGTATTTCTGAAATAAATAAAAAAATTACGTTACATGTACAAGTACACGTACATTACGAAACGTATGAAAGAAAAATCAATAAAAATAGATTGAATATATTTAACTAAGTATAATTAATTCGGGTGTATTGTCTGATGGTGTAACCGTGATGATGTGTGGTTGCTCATGATGCAGTTGATTTAACTATGGATATTCTTAATACTCCTTTAACATATTCCGCGATAGCTTAAACAACTAAAGACTTAAATCGGTGTAATACAACAATAAAATAATTCATAAAATGTCTGACCTTCACCTGTTATTGTGAAGCAAAAGTTGCAAAAACGTTATCTATTCATATGGGAATCTTTTGAAATTGTTCATTCTTAACAAAAAATATTTTACCTGAATTAAAATCATTGTGTTGTAGAAAGTTGAGAATGACTATGTTCTATAAACCTTTATGTAAAGTATGTTTATGTAGTCACAATGGGCAAGGGGCAGAGGAATTTTCACAAAATTTTCAAATTCCTGTCTGTGAAATGCGTAGCGAGCACCAACTGTCCAACCAATTTCTACTTTGGGTCTTATTCATAAAAAACCAGCATCGCACTAGCGAGCCCTCTGCCATTGAGAGTGTCCATGGGCGGCGATATCACTAAACATCAGGTGAGCCTCCTGTCCGTTTGCCCACTGTTCTATAAAAAAAAACTCCAATACATTTTATACAAATTTAGCCTGTGTACGAGGTCTCGTTTCTGAGTCTTACCCTAATATATCGGTTCGTTTTTTGAGTAATTATTATTGTTATAATAATAAAAAAATATAATGGCGTGGGCACTTTCCCATGTCTTAGACATGCATTTTCAAAATATCGAATTGCCTGACTGTGTGTTGCGATTAAAAGTAGTGACGGAGAGTTTAATGCCTGTTCTTCTCTTCTATTCTACGACCTTGATTTGATAACTGGACTAAATGTAAATTTAGAAGCATTAAATGTATATTTCAATTTTTTCGCGTTCATAAGTGTACATTATATTACCTACATGAATAAATGATTTTTGATTTGATTTGTCAAAATAATACTGTTGCTACATTTATTTAAAAGTATAGTAATAAACAAAATTTAGGGAAATTTAAAGTTAGTGATACCGGGGATAAGGGAAGTACTTTTTAGGACTGAGATTCAATGCAATAATGATAATCTTGCCCATAGATATGCATATAAACACCTACCGTTTTAATAAATGTTTTTGTAACGTTGCCCATACATTAGAAAGTACTATTGTGTAACAGTTTAGGTATACCTCAGTCACGATTTGACCTAACACTGTACGAAATGGGTTATACAAACCTTTGTCAACGAAATACACTTTTACGCAAAATAAATTTTTTATATATATATGCTGGACATGTTTTATATAAGTTACATTCTAATTATGAATTTTAAAATCAGCCACGAGTACTAATTTTAAGTCGTTTTTTAAGGATTTTTTATTTTAAGTAGTTTTGTCACTACTTGCGCTCATTTTTTTTAGTTAAAATCATCGCTCAATTCGAATTGTACTATTTTATGCACTTATAAACTTAATTTATTATTATAATGTAACCAAAGCTCCCTACAAAATGTCGTTCCAATTTAATCAAAAGTACTGTAAAATTTTGTCAAATAAACCAATATTTAATATTGTGTCAAGAGGCAGAAAATGTACTAGATGTAGCAGATATATAAATAAATACAACAAACAATTAAGTACATAAGTTTACGTAACGCAGACATTTCATTCAGAAATTCAGAAAAAATTATCTCTTGACAATTGACAACAAAATAAGCACAGAACAATAAAACACAATATTGTAAGTGTAAATAATTGTAGCCTTAAAAACTACGTAAATACCAATGTGCACATAAAAAATTAAAATGTCAAAAGCTAGTCCAGAAGCCATATTTTATTTGGTGACAGAATATGCGTGAAACGGAATTTCTTTCATTGCTAACAATCTTAGTTAAATCTACATAGTAATAATAATAATTAATAAATAGATAATTAAAATATTGGTCGCTGTGGTGTACCTTTAACGCTGGCAGCATTTCCTCGCTGTATTGCGATACTTATTCGTTCAGCGAGGAAAGAAGCTCTGGGGTCACCGATATTATCTACCAGGCGCCAACTTAAATCTTTAATTAGTGGTTGTGCACTTGAATCCCGCGGCCCAAGGGTCTCTGCTCCAAAGGGAACAGAATCGAATCTATTCTCAAAGGACAGTATTAACAAAAACATATCAAGACGCTTAAACAAGAAGAATATTTAAGAATAAAATTCGCAACTTTCTCTGACCTCCGACATGGGAACTAAAACTATTATGATTCCAACTACCAATTATACGTTTTATGAGAACTTTCGAGATTCACGACTCTCTTCCAAGAGCGAATTACGCCCAATGTGAAAAATAAATTAAATTTTTAGGATGTATGTATGTTTGAGCAACTAAACATGTAGTTGTTTTGGGAATTTGTAGATACTCTTTTGTTTTACAAATTTTCATAGAGTGGTTTTACCTAGTTAGAGTTTTTTTTTAACAGGGGGCAAACGGGCAGGAGGCTCACCTGATGTTAAGCGATACCGCCGCCCATGGACACTCTCAATGCCAGAGGGCGTTGCCGGCCTTTTAAGAATTGTTACGGAGTTAAATATTATCGGTTAATCAGCAACAAAATTTGTTTAGTAGACCCAGATTGCCGTAAATAGAAACCCTTCACCACGGTTTTTTCTTGGTGCCGCGGAAGGGTATGCATAACGCATTATTTCCCCTGGAAAAAAAATGAACTCTTGGTAACAAGTCCTTCTTGGCATCTTACCGGGATCAGTTCCCAAGACAATGAAATTATTGTGTGTAATATTTCTCAAGTTTTAATCGTAGAACAATGGCTATTAGCATCACAAATTGATTTAGTTTTATGTAAACAATGATTGCATTTGATTGGGAAACGCATCATAAATTATAATAGGTAATCAACTTTTATATTTGGCTGATGCGTTTTAACGCGTGAAGCAATGAATGTTTCTATGTGAAGTAAAAGCCCTATTCGATGTAATGAGCCTTTTTTTACGTCAGAAAATGTTTATACGGATATCACTGCGGCACTTTGTTTAAGCATGGATTAGGTGGGACTCATACTTAATTTACAACCCTACCCACTAAAACCTGAGGGATGCCTTCAGTTCGCCAATTAGTGTAGGCAGGTAACCTGTGAGCCTGCCTCATGACTAGCGCCAGTCTTATGAGTAGGCTTTAAAAAAGCAAAAAAATGTTGAAACGCATTGGATCGCTTAAGGTACACATACAATAGATCACAACTGCTTAAAAAAATAAATATATATACATATAATAATATATGGCAATGGCCATTGTCTATGCCAGAGCATTGGTTGCATACATAGACAAAAATAGTATTTAGTATTTACAATTCATTGGACATAAGTATTTTAAAATTTTATTTTTTATTAATTCATAATTAGACTATATGTATATACACAGTCTAATTATTAGAAATAGATTATAATATATAATAAATAGAATAAAACAATTAAACTTTAAGAACTTTTAAAAACAGCGAATTTTTTACTTGAACTTGTAGCTCAAAAATAATAACATGTAATATAAAAGATGTCAGAAGACACTCCCACGCAAGCGACGGGTCAATTTACCAATTCAGCAAATCAGGCCTTTTCAAAAGGGGGCCATATGGCGAAAGTGTTGATATGGTTTTTAAATTTACATTTTCCGGTTACCGTGGTTAAGGATGACCTGACTCGGCCCGCAGTTGGATGGGTCTACATAATATCAAGCATGCAAGTAACCTTTTGAATAATAGAATAATGAAGGCCTAGTGGCTTTAGCGTGCGAGTCTCATCCCTGAAGTCGTTGGTACGATCCCCAGCTGTGCACCTTTCTTCTTCTCTTCTTTTCGACTTTCTTCTTTATGTGCGCTTTTAACATTTGCTTGAATGTTGAAGGAAAACATCATGTGAAAACCGGCTTGCCGTAGACGCAAAAGGCTGATCATCTAATTAAGTTAGATCTATATATCTATTAATATAACTGCCTAATTAACGTCATGCACCTTACAATTACGCCAGCTACCCCAGTTCACATGGAAAGGCCATCGTACAATTACTTTTTGTTTTGTCACAATTCCTACCCAAAACTATAATTTAAATCAATTTTAAGTTTATTGTGAGGAAACTGGAAATATATTTCGAACGTAAATAGAACTAAAACTTAAGTTGTTCGGATTAATACCTGCAGCCAGAGACTGATCGAGACTTCTGACCGCACTAGGCTAATTTTCGTTTTAAGTTACTTAAATCAATAAATGACTTTGAATTGAATTGAATAGAATATAGTATAGGAACTCTATGTGGTCTAGTCTAGATAAATATTCTTTCGGATCAGCCTGAACATAACAGATACTATATATTGTTTTATTATCCTATAGGTAGGTACTATTACTATGAACTTAGTACGTCTTTTTCTGAACTTTAGAAGTTGACATATACACGAAGTTGTATTATTATTCAAAAAATGACTTATATAAAGATCATTCTATTGTATGGTTCAAGACTTTAAGGCAACTAATATAGGCATTTCATGTGTTAGATAAGTGTATATAATATTTAATCTGTCCTATTTGATAGAATCCAAATACTACTACTTATTTACTTATTTATATCTCATAGTACACCGAATCATATATACATTTTCTACAGTACCTACACGTTACAACCTATCTATTCCTATACATGATAATCACATTTTTTAGTTTTACTTTATTACCTATTTAAACATAGGTACTCATTTGCCTAACACTTATTCACTCAACAATTTCAATCAAGAATTACCCGAAAGGCGCTTAACAGGCGTTTTTTAGGCGTTTTTTTTTTTAAATTGCCCACCAACGAATATATCAAGCTCTGGATAAGTAGCGTTCATTACCAGAAGCTGGTGTTATAACGTTAATAATCGTTTGCATGTTTAAGTTCTGGAAGAAGCTACAGTTCCGGGGGCAAAAGAGGGACACAGAATAAAAAAATAGTTTTTATTAGTTTTTACCAGTAAAAACTATTAAAACCTTTTCTTTTCATATTATATTTTGATAAGTTTCTGTATAAATACTAAAAAAATCTAGTTGATTTGGCAGTAAATTATTGATTGAAGAATTCAACTGAAAAAATGTTCTTTTTTTTTATAGAACAGGGGGCAAACGGGCAGGAGGCTCACCTGATGTTAAGAGATACCGCCGCCCATGGACACTTTATTTGGAACCAGGGGCCGAGGCTAGACTCTAAATCCGGCCCTTAGTTCACCGTCAGCAATTAAACTGATAATAAGAGACTCAGCTAGGAAAATGTTAAAAAGCCACCTGGTGTATAAAAATTTAAAATAATATCGTGCATATAAAAAACTATTAAACATCTGTAATAGCTTCAAAGACTAAAAACTTTCCTAAGCCTAGTTAAAAATAGCATCATAAAGGCGATATTTCTTTATTTACATACGATAACTGTGGGAGAAATTCTTGTTAAATCGACCAGCTTTTTATCAATCATTTCGCTTGACACCACCGACATGTGGTCATTGTGCTCGAATTACGAGCCCGTTCATTTCATATTTTTATTAAATTACCCTCAACACCATTCAAGAATTTTCTTTATTTTAATAAAAAACTACAATTTATAGAATACTTAATAATAATATTTATAATACTTTTTCTATTTATCCTGTTCAGTTTGGTTTTTTTTCTCCTTATTTTATATGTAATATGTATTTTTGCACGTCTTGCCTACTTATACATTAATTACACAAATAATACATTATTTTTTTTTCCTTGACTCACAGTGGTTGCCTGGAAGCAATCGCTTGAAAGCGATAAGGCTGCCAGTTGCCCACGTTTTCATTTAATTACGTTATTTTTTTTTATATTGTAATGCAACGAAGTGTTAATCAATAAATAAATAATAAAACAGGATTAATTGTCTTTTATAGGTATTTAGTAGGTTGTGTGGATAAAGCCATGTGTGTGTTGTTTCCTTTCTATACGATGTATCATTTAACTAACTCATGAAAAAACATCAGTGGCGCTACAAACTTAGGTCTGGGCCTCAGATTTCTGTATCTGTTTCGTGATCATTTGTCAATCAAATAGGCAAGTAGGTGATCAGCCGCCTGTGCCTGGCACACGCCGTCGGCTTTTCGAGATTAAGGCGAGCCGGTTTCCTCTTCACCGTTCGAGCGAATGTTAAACGTAGTAGGAGTATCATTTAATTAATTTTATAATAATTCTATTCATTTAATCAATCACTCTCAGTTCAATTGTTTATTCCTGTTAGTCAGTTGTAGTGTGTCAGTTATGCCTGTTCTCAAAATAGTCCTCAGCAATATTATATAACTTAAAACGAATTTATACGAGCAATAACAAAAAAGGATTAATTATAATATTAGATTTAAAGCTGAATAATAAAATATAATATAAATAATTTCTCTATCTTGGTCATAATCTTTAACCGAAAAAGTAAAGTTCTTTTCATGTACTCGCGTTAGCGCGCTTTCGCCTTTTTGCATAGGATTGTAGAAAAAACGACACGAATAATAGAAAAATGGTAGTTAAATAAAGTTTATTTAAATATCACTACAATCTAAAATGTTGACTATAACTTACTTCAGGTTGTCGGTTTTGTGGGACTGTGTTGCTATAATTTACTCTCATCATTTTTCTCTAACGCGCCAAAAGTATAACTTCAAAAAGTAATCGGATGACGTGTGTCTGTGATGTTCTGTGAGATATTTAGGTTAAAACTATATGTGCTAAATGTCTTATATCTTAAAAATCCTAATTTACTTTTATTTTACAGTTCGGAACTTCATCAATATCCGTTAAGAATTGGATAATTTAAATAGATATTTTTATAATGTTGTCTTTGATAATCAATGAGGTAGCGAATATGTATGAATATAGTAAATACAACAAAGATCAATCTAGTTTTCATAAGAAACGTAAATGCAACCACAGTTACGCAAGCGACAAATCTGTGTGTGTCTAATCAATCCACCACTCACGATTTAAAAGGAATTTCCAGTAAGGAGGAATCACGCGCAAGACATGATCTTAATCGAGGGCCAAGGCATTGTCCCGGCACGCACGGCGCTCGTTGAGAGCGTTTAGTTTTTCTAAATGTCGACTACTTTATATTATAAGTAGTCGACAGTCGAAGTAAATAATGCGAACAGTTTCTGATTATTCTTTTTCCTCTGTGGTCTATGGAAATGTCAAGCAATTTTAAATGAATTTTCGAACAAAGTTTTTAGTGCAATTTTGTGTCGGCTAAAATTATTTTAAGGATATTTATTCAGTACTGTCTAGTGTGTATTGAAGTTTCGCTAAATTTGTGGAATTACGGCTCCACCTTAAAACAGCTCCAAATTGTTTACTTTATTTTTTTACGATTAGGATGTAGTATCCCGAGTAATACTAAGGAAAAGGTATGGCTTTGGACGCCTTAAAAAAATGATACTATTACGTGCATCATGTAAATGATTTTCTCTCAGTTCCCATTGCATCCCAGAAAATTACATTTGTTTAGTTTTTTTTTTATTTTAATATTCCAAGTGGCGTTTGTTAAGGTTAAAGGTTAATGCTAAAAAAGTACTCTCTTTCATTAATTTCACAAATGTTTCAATTAATTTAAATGGGGTTAGGGAGGGAGGCCCCACATTGTGGCACGAGATAGAAAAAAAAATTGAGGCTGTTTTATGGTGAAGCCGTGATTTGAGTAATTAACCAAAATTTATCATAATTTTACTTTTTTATTTATTTATTTAATAATAAGTAATCAACAGCTACTTAACACATATTATTATACAAAACACAAATACAATACACAAAGCCAAAACAGATTACACAGATTAAATAAAAAACAGAAAACAAGCATTAAAAGACAAAGTGTCATTTATAAGAAAAACAAAAGAATAAAATAAAAAACTGCAAAATTAAAAAAAAGCAACAAATAATACTAAGAATTTATGAATATCTACTACTTAAAAAAAATTACTACTTTAAAAAGTCGTAGTCTTCCCGCTTCTCCAGGCACTTCTTCGCATCTCTCTTCTTGTGGTAGAAAATATCAATGTCTTGAAAATGGTTGTCATAGTTCGACAAAACCGTAAACATTGGAGAATTACGCAGGTAATTCGACTTCGTACGAGGCACACTGAACAATTTTGAGTATCTTGTCGCATACGCAGGAGGAATTTTAAATGTTATTAATGATAGCAAGTAGGGGCTGTCTATCCACCCATTAAGAACAGCATGTAAAAAGAACAAGTCTTGCTGACTCCGTCGATATTCTAGTGAGTCTAAATTAAAATATGAGCAAGAATCAGTATAACCATCGAAACCCCTATACCCCTTGTAACAAAGAAATTTGACAAACTTTTTTTGCACACCTTCCACAGCTTTTTTGTATTTTACATAAAATGGAGACCAAATAATACTTGCGTACTCCAGCACGCTTCTGACATATGCAAAATAAAGGGTTTTTATGCAATTTATATTTTGAAATGTCTTGCATGACCGCTTGACAAACCCTAACTGCTTATACGCTTTGCCTGTTATGTTATCGATATGTTCTGTTTACAATATTGGATCATTATTAAAATGCAAACATTGTCTCGAAATGTCACATTGTTATATTAAATTCAATGTAAGCGTGTAAATGTTATTTAAATGAACGTGTGTGAAGTGTTTTTGTTTTAAATTATACTTGTGTAACTATAAAAATAAATAAATACTTAAATGAAATCTCAAAAACAGTAACATTATGAGTAGTACTGGTTACATACACATGTATATGAAATATATTAAATAGAAATATGCTTACTGTAAAGATTTCCTTCTTCTTCACTTCTTTTACGTTTTCACCCGTAAGTTATATACCTTATCCTAATAATAAAATGTTCCTAATCCTAAATACGTAACAGAGTTAAAAGCAACTTTTTAAATGTCTCAGAACTATTTTTAGCCAACTTCAGAACCCAGATTTTTTGTGTCAGTGAGTGAATATTCTCGATCTTAGATATGTGTTTAGATTATATGACTAACAAAGATAGCATAAGTACCGTTGATTGTTACAATTTAGAGCAGTCATCATTGTTATAATTGAAACTAAGATGACAAAGAGGCATTCACAGTTCGCACATAGAATCTCTTCCACAATACTAAGAAGCTTTAGCGGTATCATTCACAGTATAAAATAATCTACTGTGCCTTCATGGTATATTTTAATTTAGGAACCTTGAACGGTTGATATTTCGAGTGACGGCTGGTTATCGACGGCACATAAGTGATATCTATCTGTTAATTTAGGTAGGTATAGTCAAAAAATATCATTAAAATAGCCTTTGAAGCAAAAAGCGTCGGACTTCTCCATTCAAGGGAAATAATGAATTTTCATTTAAAATTGTAAATGAGGTCTTGTTATCAGTAGTTTATTTGTATAATTATAAATTTAGGTAAGAAACGTGTAATTAGCGAAATAAATAAATAATCATAACAATAGGTCGATGCTGTTTTTGGCTGACTTTTACAAAAAGAATGGGAAGGCGAGAGGTCAAACCGTGACGAGATATAGGCCGACACCCAACGCTAAGCGGAATGTTAATGGATTGAAACAAATGAACGCTTTTGTTCGATCATCTACCGACGTGATTGTGGATCTTAATAGCTCAATCCCTTAAAAGGTTTAATTTTCATCACGCTAACAAGTCCACCATTTTATAATCCCAAACAAAATCACCTAATGTTAGATAAGGGATGTTCCTATTATTACTTGATTAAATTTTACTCTGGGAACCAAGGAGGGCCATAAATTTATTTTTTGCCTTAAGCGTGTCACGTTGTGTACACGCTGATTATGCCTTGGCTACAAGTAATTTTTTTTCCAAAAGTCAGAACCAAAAGTTACCAAAGAATACGTTTATAAAGAAATTTAAGGTACAATAATTATTATGTTTATCGATAACAATAACACATCCCTATAACCACTTACCCAACACCCACGCGAACTTACGACACAAAAAAGTTGTAAGTTGAAAGCTTCACATATCAAAATATAACGTTTACCAATAAATTACTTAAGAAGTTTTATATTTAGTTTGTTACAACTTATCAGCTTGTTATAAGATATATAAACATTTACCGTAAAACAAGATGAAATACTGGTCACTATAACATTTTGCACACACTCTAAATTCGAAAAGCTGAAAGTTATTACTTTAACCACAGCATAACTACATAGCCATTAGCCACCTTTTTGTTTAAACTTTTGCTAAACTAACACAAGTTACTAATGTTTTTAAATCTTTAAATCAAGTAAGCGGTAACTCTGCAGCGCGTCGCATTTTAACTGAATAAGGAGTCAAGATATTTTTACCTGCCAGTAAAAAAAATGTGCACGAAGTCGGTTCATAATTTCACTGTCAATTTTGAATCATATTACCGTATAATAAAGTATATTTTCGTATTCATCTTGTAATTGCATTAGTGTTGTCAAAGCTCATAAGCCCACAGCGGATATTAAAACTTATTAAAATGGAATAAGGTTTTAACTTATAAAATACGTTACTTTTCGTCAATATGCGTTTGCATGTAGTAGTGGGCAGTTGTTTAAAATCAAAGTTTTCCAAACTTTTATGTAGTTTTAAACATCTTTGTGAGATATTTTTATTAATATATTAAGCTTTATTATTTGGAAATACCTGTAGTAGAATAATCCTTAATAATATTGTAGTTACGAAGAATGACATTATGAAAACACAAAATAAACTTAGAATGCTACTTTATTCCAACAAAGCTTGTAGTTCTACAAATTACAATAGAATTTTTTTACAATTTCGTTCAAAAATAAAATATCTTTATTGGCACCAGTACTACGTAAAATAAGTAGGTAGAAACCTATTTTCTCAATTTAAAATAATTTATCTAGATTATAATTTTAGGCTAATTCAAATCTTTCTTGAACAAACAATAACTCCGGGGTCTTATGAATACAACTTTTTCCATAATCAAGAAAAAAGTTAAACGACACAAACTTTGAGAGCCACTTGCCAGGACCCGTAGACCCAAACTGGTTTTCTCAGTGAAATAATAAAATAACAGGCCTCAATATGAATTAAATCATTTCGGCTTATTATCTAGGCGTTTGCCGAAATCTCCGTGACTTGTTACCAAGTGATAGTATTCAACTTGCCAATCGGTCATGTTGGAGATCGTAGGTTCGATCAACAGCATGACAAAATACCCAGATTTAAACATCTATCAGAAATATGAAAAAAAACTTCAGTCTTGTAATCTCCTCTTTAAGGATTTTGTCACAATAAAACTTTAAAATTTGGCACCTTTCCTTCAACAAAAGCGGCTCTACAACCCCTAGTTTTGGATTTCTGTTTCTGTAACCTATGCCTTGCTATATATTCCTTATTTTAGACTTCATATACTTTTACTGCACTTTGATATATGTAGTCTACAGTTGGCAATAAATAACTAAAACAAGGTTGTAATTTTCCATATGCATCTTTATTTCATTTACTACTTAAACTGAGGTTTTCAGATTGCTAAACAAAAATATTAAATTGAATGTTGCAGAAAAACTAGAAGTTGTTGGTTTCATGAAGTATCAAATTAGACAGTTGATTTAGGCTTTGGTTCCCACGCTTCAACTTTTGGTCTAGTTGTGCTGTAGGGTGTGTATTGCCCAGTGGTACCAGATATATTCTCATTCCAATCATTCATCCATTTGTATTGGGGTCTGTTTGGGTCCTGCAAATATACCAAAAAAATTTAAGTCTAGGCAGACACCTGCTAGACATAAGACTTAACAATAATTTATTAAAAATTTGTGCTTTATTCATAATTTAAAATTGTTTTTAATTTAAATATTGGTATGACACATTGAATTATAACACTTCTATAAGAATATATTATGCAATAACCCATAGAACTACAAATCTTAATCTGGTCTTTAAAGTTAGGTAGTTCAGTAGGGACTTACCAAATGTGGTGGCAGATCCGTCTTGTAATGTAGCCAACCATACCACTCGGCAGGAACCTGAAACAGATTGTGAAACTACTAACCACTTGCCACTTTTTAATCTATTTTCAGGTCTTAATAGCAAATATAAAGTAACATATTAGGGCAGGTGCATTAATTTATCTTAATCTTCTTGAATGAATTGCAATAAAGTTAGTGCATATTCACTTTTAAGAGTCTTTTATAAAGACCAACAAAACATTATAAATATGTAAAATAGCTATTTTAGCCTAGAAATTAATTTAAAACATTGAATGTTGATATAAATATGTTTTATATTTTAATTACAAATGTCTTATTTTAGTTGACCATGAAGATTAATCGAAAATAAAAACATCTGGATTCTTAAATAATATTAATAATGGCGAGTTGGTTTGATTGAAAGTCAAATTATAATATTAATTTAATTTCTATACATACCTGACTTCCATCATAATTCATGTGAAATTTGTCTGAGTACTCTACCCAGCGATTTCTTCCGTAAAAATACCGAGGATTTTCAAAGTATTTATTACCAAATTTATCTTTACCTACAAGTGTACCATCTTTAAGTTCATCTTGCCTGCAAAATACATTTAATAATAAAACTACTGGAATTTCAGGTAACCTGAAAATTACATAATAACAACTTCACCTATACAGCTTATACAGGGATCCACGTATTCCCCCATTTTGTTTAATAATGTTAAAAAAGGTAGCAACTTTATCAAGCGCCAAGAATTTTGCGATGTTAGACATTTTTCTACTCTTGTTTATTTTTACTAAGGTAAGAAAATCATCATTTAGTGCTCCGTGCGTAGTTGGTAGTTGATGGTTCTATTTGTATTTTTGCTACTTGCCATTTGTCACACAGACAGATTACCAGTTGTCACTAGCGGCACTACCGACTAGCTGACAGCTGATTATTGCAGTTTGTAGGTAGGCTCTCTCTCTCACTATACTCACTAGATAATATAAGTCGGACTCTGATGTGACCACAGATTCACGCTCGACGGTAACAATAGTCAATACCCTATATATAATGTGCTTTGTAGTGTGGCCAACTTGAGGGTTACCCCCCATTTGGGGTCATAATTTGGGGACATGGGGGGGGGATTTTTAGGGAGTACATTTATTTAGGGGGTACTTTATTCAAGATTTTTTTTCTCTGCAAACACTAGATTCTTTAAAATGTATATGAATCTTCGAGCGCAATCAACAAACAGTTTTTTATTAAAAATATAATAATAATATATTTATTTTATTTCTCACAAAAACATATACAATAATTGTCATTCTTCTTTGGAGTAATTGTTATTGTTTATGTGAGACTGATACCTGTTAAAGGTTGTGCACCTGTGTTACAGGTCATCAGGCCTCCACCACTTCGGATCGACAAAATGATTATAAGTAAAGAATAGACAATTATGGTTACAGTATGTATGTTAACAAAATAAGAAATATATACGTTTTTTCTACAATAGTATAAACATAAGGAATATATATATTATAAGGAAACCACATGGTATATGTGTATGTGTGTGTTCTGAATAATTGACGTAATAATATTGCACAAGTATACTCTAAATAATTATTAACTAAAATTTACATAAAATTAGTGTCAAACTTTATGCTCAACTATTTAGTTATGATAAGCATTTTCTCGGTAACCTCATAGTTTAAGTCCAATAGCCACAGTGTAACCGTCTTCTTGCACTCATTTTTTGTTAGGGGATATATGGAGAGAGAACTGTTGACCTTGTTATATAAGTAATCACCCAAAAAACAGAAGAATTTTTGAGCAAGCTTGTGCGAATGGCATGTATGGCACAGTGCATTTTTTCTACGTTTATTATCATTGAGGTGTGGGTCATATTTGAGAAGTGAGTGTTTGCGTAGTATTGTGGCAAGAATGAAGATTTGACGAACAGTGAGAACCTTCCAATGTTTGTAAGTCTCTGCCGTGGGATACATGAACGGAAGGAAAGCGCTTACCTTGAGAATAGCTCTTTGAGCTCTTTCTACCTTCAGAAGTTGTGTTTTTGCGGAGCCACATCATGAAGATATACAATAGCCCAGAATGGATTGACATAGTGATAGTAGGTTTTTATTAATGTGTGATTAGCAATGTGCCTCAAAATTTTGAATATATCCAATTATTCGAGATTCCTCGTTCTAAGACCAACTATTTACGAAACTCGGTTATGTATCGCATACCTACAGATTACAACATAAATTACCAGCAAATCGATATATTTAATGCGACTAAAAAATTCTTAAAAAAATATTTTAAAAAATTCAGGTAACTTTTACCAATAATGGCTTTGTTTGTTGTTTCATGTTGAATATATGTTTTGATTTACCGATCTCGATTCTGTGCTTTGTAAAACTGTTATGTTATGTTTCTGTTTATATGTGTATTCCGTTTTGGCTTTTGTGTGTAATGTAATTGTTTGGTTATTGTTTAATGTATTAGCTGTAGGAATACTTAAATAAATAAAATAAATAAATAAATCAATTTTCTAATTGATTTTGACAAAATTTTGTAATAACTATTTGTGACTATTATATTTGGTCGGATTCGTGCTAAAAACAAGCACAATTTTAATTTACCAGAAAGTAATAATGAAAAAAAAAACACTCGTTTTATTCAGTTTTACCTACCCTACCCTCTTCATTTCACTCATTTAAAAAAGTACGTAGATCTACGAACGTTTCTTAAAACATTTTTACTATATGTTCTTTTACTATAGGCCCATTTCTAATTTTCATAATCCGAGTTTGCAACACTGCCTGTAAGTTTGTAGTTTGTGGCTTGCTTGTGCATGTCTTCCAGATTCTACATTTAGGTTATATCTCAGACTCTGATACCTAAGTAATTAAGTATTAGGTACATAATACTAACTTATATTAGCTTATTTTTTTATAACTAATAAACATATTATTACGGAATCTGAGAGAGTTATGATTGAAAAACATGGATTTCGCACGTAAACAGCTTGAAAAGTATGGATGGACTGACGGTAGGGACAGCTCACAAAGTTTATAAAATAGTCGATCAACATTTTAATTTTTAATCGTTTTCAGGCAAAGGACTTGGGAAATACGAAAATGGCATATCTCAGGCGTTGAAACCGAAGTTAAAGCGAAGTGTTACAGGTATAGGACATGATGCTGCAGCAGAATTTACAGAACATTGGTGGACGAAACTGTACAACACAGCAGCCAGTAATGTTGAAGTAGGTTTGATGTTTCATATAATAAAAATATTGTATAAATATTTTGCTTGACTTTGTAAAATGTTCAGGTCACAGAAAAAAACGGAAAAACAAAGAAAATTAAAAGCAAAGATGATGATTTTGAAATAACCAATTCAACTTGGACATATAAAAAGAAAAATAAAACAAAATCAAAGGAAGAATACACTAACTTCTTTGTAAAAACATCCATTCTCACTAATGGAGGAGTAAAAACTGAAGATTTAGAACCAGATAATGTAGAGGTCAAATATGGGGATGTTATAAAATTGACTGATGAAGAGTTATTTGCAGCTTGTGAAGGAAGGACAGCACATAAGTATGTATTAAGTAATTGTGTTCTGCTGAAAAGGCCATCCTGATCATTTTTCATAATTATTTAATAAGCAAAAACCTTACCTATGGTCTTGAGTGTTGCATCAATACACCGGATCTGTTCTGTGTGACAGGTTCTGCAGAAAAGATTTTTAGGTTTCTTTAAATAGGCCTATATTTTTGAAAGTGACAGAATGCCTTTTACCTTTTTACTTGTTTTTCACAGGGGAGCCCGTCATGGAGTAAAAGCTTTGGGAAAATTAGCAAGAATTGAGATGCAAGAACAAATGTTGCTGCAACAAACAAAATACAATGGATATTCTAAGACAAAGAAACATAAAACAAATAAGACAGATGAAGATAAAATGATATTAAATAATAGTGAAGACCACAAGAAAAAAAATAAAAAGAAAACAAAGGTACACTGTTCAAGTGATACAGAATTACCAAATGTACAATGTACCCCATTATACGAAAAGAAAAAGAAAATAAAAAAGGCCAAGCTAAAAACAGATAAACCGGATGATAATGATACAATAAATGTACAAGAAACATTTATTAGAAATAATGATGGTAATAATTTCATAACAGTAGAGAAGCGGAAAAAAAGGGATGTTAATGAAATGGATTATCTAAATGTTGATGTAAATCCCAAGAAAAGTAAAAAGAAAAAGTCTAAATAACATTCCTTACATTTTATTTAACAATCCTTACTCCTTAATAAGTGTGTAGCAGTGGCGAAGGGTGAAATTTTGGCAAAGGGAAGCCGGTCCAAAAAAATGTTGAACAGCACTCTATATGAATTAAAGCCATAATAACAAACAAAATCCACAGTATTTAACCAAATCTGCGATTAAATTACCTTACAGAATCAGTCACAGTTTAAATAACACAAATATTAAAATATAACAAACGAAATTATCACGCACCAGTGGTATAGGAACACATGTCACATACTAAAAATAATCTATTTTCAACCAAACGAAATGGAACGCGAAAATATGCCAAAATAAAAAGAATATGACTTGCGAAGGATTTCATTATAACGCTAACTCTTTTTAATTTTGTCGTGTTTTCTTTCTCCCGTGCCGTGGTTCAATAACAATAATTTCTTTGTCTCTTTCTAATAGAGGAGAGGAGAGAACTGCAAGCCGGTCGCGATCAGCCTTATCTTTCTTTAAATTTTACGTACAGTTAGCGAGCATTAGAAAGAGATGGTTTGACACGCTCTGTCTCTTTTCGCCTCATAGTAAAACGTTGGCCGAGATAAGCTGTAATTCGTCGAGTTACCTTTAATGTAATTTAGGTACGAAAAATTGACGCGCTGTTTAATTTACGACTATAAAATGAAATGTGATACTTAGGGTATTGCTAAGAATTACTATTGCTATTGTAAATCGCGCAGGCATTTAATTAATAATACTTTGTTAATGAAATAGAATGTAAATACTTTTGTATGAATATGGAACTGATTTTTGAAAGGTAACCCGGTGGGAATCGGCTTGTATGGACTCTTCGCCACTGGTGTGTAGTATTTTTACTGCATAATGTGAAACTTAAATGTAAAATTTGCTTCTATCATATATATCAGGTAGGTATATATGTATATGATAGAAGTAGAAAAGAAAGGTCTTGAGAACAGTTTTAAAATTTATTAATATTACTCATAGAATTGCAATGGAATTGGTACAATGATTAAAACTATAATTTTATATAAAAAAAGACAAATATCAACCATAAATTGCACATTATGCCCTTTAGTTATTTGTATCTATCTGTCGAGATGACTATTTCTTTAACAATTCATCCAAATCCTCTAATGTGGCCTCATTATCACTGTAAAAAATAAAAAAAAATGAATTTATTGTGCCAATGCTTTCCATTTTGGAAATAGAAGAGAGTAATCTTAAAACAATAGCCACAAACATTCATCATACATCAGACTGATGCCTAAATTTTCATGTCTATGAAGGCTTATGTTTAATTTCAGAATAGTAATCGTAATTTGGATCACGCTTCGACCTTTCCAAATATTTTAATCCATGCGCACCACTAGAGGAATAGTTGTCATAAAGCTGTTTTCTTAAAAGATCTGATCTGAAGTTTTTCAAGAAATATACCCAACACTTCATTATTTCTTCTTTGTTTGTCCCTCTGAAATGAATATGTAACTTATAAAACTCTGAGGCCTATATCAAACACTTTGAATGACTGGACAACCATACATACTCGGCCTTGACAATAATGTCATCAATTTCTCTAATATACCACTTTGGGTGATCCTCTAGTATATCAAGTTTACTGAGCATCATATCATCAATTGCAAAAATTTCACCTGTTACAAGTACAAATAATTAACATCTTACAAAACTATATTCATCCCATAAAAGGTTTCTCTAGGCTATGTTTTTGATAGTCACTTTCACACTTTGGTATCTGTCTCAGCAATGAAATATCACTATGCTTACCATGTGAGAGGACTAACCATTCATTATTTACAACCCACAAGGGGTAGAGAGATAAAATTAGAGACCAATAATGTGTGGTACTTGCAACAATTGTACCCATTTTGCCAGTTGAACTGGCATTGAGGCCCATTCAGTAATGTAACTTGAAAATATAATTTGTCATTTATAGGTTGAAGTGAGGTAGGTGTGATTTATAACATTGAAAGTTAAGTAACTTTTCATAAATGTGACAATGAAATTTGTGATATATTAATAAAACTACACTGCATCAAAGCTGAGTCTAATGCACTCTATAAAGCTTTAAAGTCAGTTGAATAAAAATATTAAGAAATAAGTGTGAAATTGATGATTGTATGCCAAAAGAATATTCATAAAAATTATAATTTTTTAGAAGTGATTTTTTTTTAGAATGCTTTAATATAAAAAATACCTTTGACATGATGTCCATCGCCAGGGCTGTACAGTAAAAAGGGGATGTTATACTTTGTTGCAATAATCAGAGGGTATTTATTCTTTGTATAGCCTTCACATACAAATTTTCCACATCCATGGTCTGGATTTGTTAGCCAATGGTAATTTGGTTCATTGCGTTTGAGAGTTCCATAAACAAAAACCTGGTGTAACATCTGAAATTATGTTACTCCTATTGGAATTTGTTATATTATCTAAAAAAATATATTTACTCTAGTTACTTTGAACTACTTTATCATACATATAAATTACTACTATAA
Source organism: Pieris rapae (assembly GCF_905147795.1). NCBI lineage: Eukaryota > Metazoa > Arthropoda > Insecta > Lepidoptera > Pieridae > Pieris > Pieris rapae. The sequence goes on along the minus strand of NC_059523.1, from coordinate 8,618,592 downwards.
CTTTGAAATTACCAGGACTTGTGAATGATTAGTATATTGACACTACTGAGAAATTATAAAATCAAATCATAACTTTCTACCTTTCTTAATAAGTCCTGTTTAACTAAAAGGTGTCTAAACAATAGTAAATTGAAGAAAATAGTCATGTAATTAAAAAATCTAATAATATTTTCCTAACAAAATAAAATAAACAATTCAGGGGAAAATAGTAGGTTTGTTTTTAATTCTATCATAACATTCTATCAGACGTTTTAACATATAAGTACATACTTTAAATGACAAGTTCCACAAACCTCAAAGACAGACTACAGAGTACGAACTACGAGTACATTATAGGACGCCTGAAAGTTATCAATATTAATTACCGTCTACGACCAACCAAAAAGTATAATATTATAATCACTTCGTTTTTAGTGATAAAAAATAGAATAGAAAAAGGATGGATAAAAATAGAAAATGCCTTGATTTGGATTTTTATATATTGCTTGGAGCAGTAAAAAATAGTTATGAATGACGACTGCTAGTAAATAAAATAAATTAAAAAAATCAATTGGGAAGTTCGAAGTTTAACATTAATAATGAGGTAAACTGGGAACTATCTTTAGATGAGATTTCCAATTTTTGACATATGAAACCACCGATCACGCGGGAAGATCTATTCATGACTTTGCTTTAGCTTACGACTTGATGCAAATGGTCCCTACGATTACGCGAATACCAGATGGGGATGGTCATAAACCCTCTTTGTTGAACCTTCTGCTGACTACACATCCGGGGAACTACCAAGTCACTGTTGACCCGCTATTGAGTTCATCGGATCATTTTGTGGTATATATAATACTCCGGGTATTGTGCCGTTCACGAGGCTCATGAAGGAAAACAGTTAGCTATTAAGTGTGAGTATTTAAGCGAAAAACCTTTATATTATTATTATTTAAATGTTTGTTGCATCACGAAACAGTCGTGAAAATCCTTACAGTTTTTGTTGTACACTCAGTTTGAGAGGTAATTTCAAATATGACCTATATTAATGACCTACCATTTCTTGTAAAGGAGCTTCACAAGATAGTACTGTTTGCTGATGACACTTTGCTTTTATTTAAAGTGAAACGACGAAATCCATCACGTATGAATGTAAACACTGCCATCTTCAGTGTGGTTCACTGGCTTAGTACAAAATATAATCTTAGTTAAAGGAAAAGAAGACAGAATGTCAATGTGAATCTGAAAGTAAAAATGTAAAAAGTCAAATAAAAATTAAAGACGAGGAAATAGACTTTGTTGATAATGCAGTGTTCTTCGGAATTACTTTAGCTATTAAACTCCAGTGGGGCCGACACATAGAAGGTCTTTTGAATAGGCTAAGTTCTGCTTCGTTCGTTTTGACTTTGGCAAGTTATCAATACATTTTTGAGAATATGTACGGAAAAATATAGAACCACAAATATTTGTTGTATCCCTAGTGAGATACAAATATTGTCAATAAATAAATTTAAATCGTAAATTAAGTAAAACTGCTTGCTAAGGCTTATAATAATTAGTGTTGCCCAAAATCGGTCTTGGTCTTGCAGTCTTGGTCTTGTTTTTGCATTTTTGCAAGACCAATACCAATACCAAGACCGCCTTATCGTAGCAAGACCAATACCAAGACTGAAGCCTGCAAGACTTGAGCAAGACAATACTTAAGCCTGCAATACTCTTGCGTCTTGCAGTTAGGACAAACTGAGATTTGGACGTTATTAAGTAGGTATTTGGTTTCAATCCCGATTTTGAGAGACGTTCCCCAGTATCAAAACCATAGGTATTGTCATAACACTAAACTAAGGGCTGCAGTTGTATTTTCAAGGTTGATTGGGAAAATGTGACGTTCTGCGAATAAACTGTTGGTCGGTCGGTGTATTAAATTGCATAGATTGTCTTTATTCTACAACTTTTCCATCCCATTCCATTAAACAAATTAATTATTATTCGTTAGTAAATCATCGTCTTTACTAAATAATTAAATAAATTTACATTTAAATAGATTTACTAAATAAATAAAACTAATCGTCGTGTAGGTCCGACGATTATTTTTCTGAGGAACACCTACATCTCAACACACACGCACTTCCTTATTTTGGCCACATAGGGAGCATAGGATAGCCCGCGAAACTATTTTTTTTTTGCAATTTGCAGGCTAGTGCTAGATTGTTGATTCAAATATTATTCGCGCTGTAAGACGTATGTAGCTGACTCTGTAACTCTGTGACTCTGAACTCTGTAACGCGAATCATGATCTAAAATCTAAACTAACGTGTTCAATAAATAGCAATAGGCTAATAGGTATTTGCAAGTCTTGCGAGACTTGCGAGACTCTTGCTGCAAGATCAAGACCAAGACCAAGACTGAGAGCGCAATACCAATAATAATATAAATGAATATATAGACGATGCTAGTGCTTAGATGAATGAATTGTTTCTAGCCCAGTCATATTAGGGCTTTCACCTCGGAATGAAAGATAATAAGCTGCAAATTGGTATGAACCTTTGTTTTGTCATTCTAAATGTTGTCTCAAAAGTCACAATCGTTATCGTGTCCGCGTCTCAAGATATTCAAGGTCAAAGGTCACAAAAATCGGTTTTTCGCGAATATCTGGCTTCCTATCGGTTAAATGAGATTTGCATTTATTATAAAAGTTGTAGGCTATAAAATTCCCTACAACTTTTGTTTAAACTTTTTTTTCATACGACCAACCGTTTTGAAGGTAGAGCGCGAAGTGCACATCGTACAGTCATATACGGCCTAATGCAAGGTCAAGCGTGAGTTATGGTTATCAGTACGTTATAAAGTCTATTATTTACTTGGAAATTTCAATTATTAAACAATGCCTATTATTTATGTACTAACTATTAATTATTTATATTTAATTAAAGTAAGTAACTTGATTATTTATATATAATTATTCATATTTAATTATTTAAGTATAAAATATTATTAATTCTGGATTATATATTTTAGTTTTATTTAAGTTAAAATGATAGTAAGAGTATATATTTTACACATATTTTTATTTATTATTAAATACGGCATAATATACATTTATCAAAATGTGAGTTCAAATATCAAAAGTATCTTTGTTAATTTTAATTGTAATGAAATTGGAAATGGAAGCTAATTATCTTCTTCTTCGTCGTCTTCTTCTTCTTGTCGCTCAAAAATGTTAGATTCATTGTCATCATCCTCATTATCTGTCATGTTCATCTCCAAACCTTCCAGAATATCGGGATCATATGCATTTTCTTCATCGGGATTACTTGGATACAGTGAAGCGTTGAGGCAAGCTTGTCCGTTGCACTGGCCGCAAGCTAAAGAACATTGTAGACCTGATTTTCTGCATCCACAGCGGGAACCACAACCATTTTTGCAATTGCAAAATATTACGTTTAGTAGTTCGGCTGGTGCTGGAGGTAATAACGTTCGTATGGGCTCCAGGATTTCATTTTCAAGCATCCAGCCCCATTCTTGAGATTCTAAGTCCTTCCCTAACCACGTTTGAATCTGGTAGTAGACACGTTTTATGTGTTGATGAGCTGCTACACTTGTTGGTGGAAGTGTTGACAGTTGTACGGGTTTATTTAGTTTTGTAAATTTGATGAATTGCGTTATCAATGTTGTCCTCAGATTTTGGAGCATTATATAATGCCAACAAGATGCGCACTCCATTTTCTAATAATGTTTGTTTTGGGCAGTTTTCTTGTTGAAATACTTCCACCAGTTTATCTAAATCAGGAATTTTTTCCAATGCTCTAGTAACAGTTTTTTTTCCTTTTTTAAATAGCGCAGAAGTCGTGTCACAGCCACTGAATGCGTGTAAAAATAAAATGTGCTTTTTAGTACGAGGATATTGGTCAAAACTTTTAGTAGAATATATTTGTGTTTTGATATTGCCTTTGCCAACTTTTTTCAAAAAAATTTCCTGATGATGTGACTGAGTACGTCCAATTAAAATAACGAGCAAATCGATATCTTCTCCTATGATGACAGCAGTCTTTTGATGTTCTGATAAGGCAATAGCTGTGTCAATGATGAGAACATCAACATCATCTCTGGCTTGTTTTGTTGTGATATTAACAGTTTTAAATTTTTCAACAAGCATGTCGATAAAAAATTTTTTATTAGACCGATTTGATAAAAAATTTTCTTGACTGATTGGCACAACCATTGTTTCGTCAAAACAAACTTCATATGATTTTGAAAGTGCAGCAGTTCTTCGTTGTTCCAGTGCTTTAATATTTTTACTATAGTCCGAATATCCGTCAAATACAACAACAATTGCTGAGCCATAATGTGTTTGTAAATATTTAATGTACTTATTTAAAATAATAGAGAAAGTATCGTCTTTGCTCCATACGACGCGATGCAGAAGAAATCCACCATCGATGATGTATGTTACATTATTTTCATCAAGATCGATAACGACAGGCATCATATTGTCATATAATGTTGCTTTCGTGGTTTTTCTCATGCCATTACTATCAAATAAAGATGTCGGATACGGGCTTAGTTTATACTGAAGATACCGTATATGACTGTACGATGTGCACTTCGCGCTCTACCTTCAAAACGGTTGGTCGTATGAAAAAAAAGTTTAAACAAAAGTTGTAGGGAATTTTATAGCCTACAACTTTTATAATAAATGCAAATCTCATTCAACCGATAGGAAGCCAGATATTCGCGAAAAACCGATTTTTGTGACCTTTGACCTTGAATATCTTAAGACGCGGACACGATAACGATTGTGACTTTTGAGACAACATTTAGAATGACAAAACAAAGGTTCATACCAATTTGCAGCTTATTATCTTTCATTCCGAGGTTGAGCCCTTTTCTTACCTAATATGACTGGGCTATTCAGTATAAAGAGGTAACGCGACTAAATCTCTCGGCTGCATTTTCAGACTATGGGGTGATCGTCGACATCTACAACTTCAAAAAAAATGTAAAGTGGGAACAAACCGTGATTCATGTGGTATCAAATTGTTTCAGTATAATTAGTATTATTACTACTTTCTTGCGTGCACATTTCAAGGATCGTCATGCTCACTTAAATATATATGGCGAGGGGGCCGATTGCTGGCCATGCGTCATACTCGTGAACGGGTGCTACTTATCGTGGTGACTAGTCGTACTTGAATCCGTGTATGCATTGATATTAGTTGTTTCTACAACGTGCGTGTTGTTCCCACGAGTATGTAAGTGCATGACTCCTGTACTTTTACGTTGACGGCATATATCACTGAAACGATTAAATATCAACTGAAATAATAAATATCATATTACAATTTATTTATATTTATTATTCATGTTCTTCACAAAGATTATTCAAGTACGAAGGTTAGATCAGCACATGTCGATATAACCTTGTTATTGAATACCTATTATAGTATGTCGCCATCGTCAGAAAATTAAGCATTAATGTAATAAATTTTTATGTAATAAATCAATAAGTGTATTTTAGAGTTGTTCAAATACTTTGCAATTAAAAATATTTTTTTAAAACTGTTGATTTTTTTTTTCACTTTTATTCACATTGCTATTCTCACTTATACAACTTTGTTATGTTTATATAAAATAGACCAGATTTTTAGGATAATTAATTTGGTATAAATTTACTTCTCCCTAAAATGTAAGTATGTATAACAAAGAAAGCTTAGCAAAAAAAACAAAAGGGAACCTTCCCTCTTTAGTGGAATTTTAATTTGGTCACACGTATGGATTTTAATTTTAAATATAAATATACTAATAATAACATAATTACAAGAATCAGTATCAAATAAAACGAGTGAATGCTATTCAAAATAAACACTACCAAGAACCTGACTTAAATCAGATCAAATAATGCCCCACCAGATGGCGCTGATGGAATTATAAAACGCGCTATCGTTATTATTTTTAAATAGCGGAAACTACACAGACAGCGTCACTTCAGTCAGAAAAAAACGAGTTACTCCCTAGTCGCGCCTATAGAAGTTTTACTTCAAAAAGTTAAATAAAAAATTTATATAAAAAATATCGACATTTCAATATCGAACAGCAAACTATCGATAAATCGACCAAAAATATATTAGTAATAAATATCGATATTTCGAAATAATATTATCGATATTTTATCAACACTCCTAGTACAAAGCCGACGGGGAGGCTGCCCGTTAAAAATTGACACGTGTTGCTAATGGCCACAGTTCAAAAGCAATTTCAAAGACTGTGACACAGTTAACAAAACATCCAAGACCACGTCACAACGGCACGTCAAGGTAAGATAATAAAATTTACCTACGTGTTAGTGAATGGGAAAATGACAAGAAACGGCTAAGTACATAAAACTTTGAATTGTAATTTCCAAAACCTCTTTTTTTTTTCACTGTTTTGCAATTTTTAATTTGGATAAAACTAACGTATGCACACGTGGATATAAAACAAAGCTTTTTCTAACAAACATATAGTACAGGATTTTTAATATTAATTCTATGGGTGCAATGCTGATGAAAAGCAGGTTTTTATTATGTATTGTTATTTCTGTCGCTGTAAAGCACCGATCATATACGCGTTCGATCGCTGCTAAATAAGCTGTAATGGGCTGTATATATCTATATTAAATGAACAATGTATTCCAGGTATTTTATTGGTTAAGGATTAATGCTGTATTGGTTAAAATCGCTTCGAAAATTAGCCATTATTTGTCGTAAAAAGTAAATGACAAAAAAAAGTTATTGTGGGTTGTCCATAAGAGATAGACATATACCATCACGGATTTTTCTGTAGACCTTTTCAATGTGTACAATACTTAGTACATTATTTTGATAAAACTCGTACGGTTCAACTTGCGTTTGCAATGTAAGCGGAAAAAAATGTAATTATTTACGACATCACATTACGCAACGGATTTTTGAGGTTTCTAACCTCAAAAATAACAGTACTTCTCCACTATTTAATGGATGTTATTATACATATAAACCTTCCTCTTGTATCACTCTCTATTAAAAAAACCGCATCAAAATCCGTTGCGTAGTTTCAAAGATTTAAGCATACAATGGGACATAGGGACTAGGGCTCGTTGGTAAACAAATAAAACCCGATACGCAAATAGAGACAGAAAACCTGATACTCTGTTTCGCTCGCACTTAAGTAATTCACGTTAATGTCTTCTCTCTTTAGTTATTATTGTTATTTTTGAAGCTTATCTAGTTCTATACTTTATCTACGTATTACGGGTATTACCAATATAAATTAAAAAAAAAATTAAGCTACATCTCAAACATCTAAAATGTTTAAGAAGTTTATAAGTAGTTTAGTAAAATTAAATATAAAATTTATTTAACAATACTACTTATAAACTTCTTAAACATGTCATTTTAAATTAATTTTATCTATTTATAATTTACATTATAAACATACAACAGTTTACAAGTATTTTTTGTTTTAAAAAACTTAATAATTCTTATTTTCTTTCAGATAAATTTTCAAAGTGATCAATAAATCGCAAGAATGTCGAAAATAATTTTGGCTATTTTCTTAATTGTCCTGTGTGGGCTCATTTTTGTTACTGTGGACGCGACTCTTGATGCACCAGTAATATTATTATTTATTATTAATAGTCTATAAGAAATATAAAATAAAATTAATGTTCTTTGATTTTTCAGTGCAAGGAAAATAAGGATTGTAATCCACTTGACGAATTCTGCTCAATTTATGCTGATGATGATGGGAATATTGCAGGAATGAGATGTGAAGCTGCAGAATTGTGAACATGTGAATGCAAAAATATATTTTTTTAATTTTTAAGCTAATTTTTTACCTAATAAGAAAATATAAGTACGCTGAAATTAAAAAAAATCATCAGAATAAAAATATTTTTTTACCTTGCATTCGCTCTTTTTTTTCAGGGGTTGATTATTTTTTATTAACAACTTCTCTCGGTATTGCGGTCCAGCGCAACTAATTTGCGATCGCAAATATTTTTAGATCAAATTCAAAAGTCTTCGTTGATAATCGAATTTGAAAATAAAAGTAGGCCATTCGCCAGCCAAAACACAAGTAGATTTCTCAAATAAATAAAATTTATGTTTTATAAAATAATATGAACAATAATAAATTACTCAAGTAATTAATTAAAACAAGATTAAATTATTCATTTAAATCTGCATGTTTCCCACCACGCTCGCAAGTTGGGTTAAACTTTGAAGGATAAAATAATAAGTTTATTATTAGACGACATTCCAATCACCTCCTGCTATGAATCGCTGTGATATAAAAAGTTCTTCAAAATTTTCTTCTTTTATAGTGTACTATTTTTTATCTGAATCATAGTAAACAAAAAGTCACATGTTGCGCATACTCTTCATAGTACCCAGGTGAATGCCTAAAGCTTGCACTAAAATTATGAAATATAATAAAATTATAAGGGTATTAAATATCTCATAACTAAATCATAAACTACACGATACTTGGATAATATAAACTTAGTATAGGCATAATTAAATAGCTTTAAATATACCAGAGACCATGTCTGATTTTATATTTCTAAGTATATATCCGACTGTTATGCAGTAATTGTTGATTGAGGGTCCTTATGATAGAAGAAGAAGATATAGACATAGTTATAGTGATCTTTTCTCACTCTCACAGAACTCTACAGGTTATGCTACATTTGTTAGCTTATAAGAAACGACTGGTAACAGAAAGAAAGTAGTTGTTAAATGAAATACAGGTTTGCATCGAAAAAATTACATCTTGTTGGGTGATTTGAGATACATATTTATCATTTCAGTTTGATGTCAATTCGCTACCGTACCAATAATAATGGTAAAGAAAACATTTCATTTAATTCCATGGACAGAAGTGGGATAAAAAAATTATGTATATATTTATCTTAATGTCTATAGATAATTCTAATCTAATCATCCTCCTTTGCTTTTTTTTGATCTGTTGTAAATGTCTTAAAGGTAAGAGGTATATAAAACTGTTTCTCATGACTATATGTACATACAGAACCTAAATTTACCTAGAGTATCGATCGATTATTGCATTGAAGAAAATATCCGCTGTATCGACGATGTTTAGGAAAACGGAAAATAGGTAAATGGATGGAAAACGACCGTAACCTCAGACTTTAAGTTATTAAAAGCACGAAATAACGCAGTCAGTTAGCTGGTAGGCATTAGATAGGTCAATTCCCAATCCAACAGTATACATTACAAAATGTCGGTCAATACAAAACTGGATCGTACGATAAAAAACCTCATTGTCGGCTACGAATACTTCCTTTTGATATTGCAAATCGAGAAATACATATTATGTGTGCCCAAAATTAGAAAAATAATCGACCTACCGACCGACCTACTCTTTGAGTAGATTCCTCATTCCATAGATATTGATTGGTTTCTATTTGACATGTAGTTTTTTTTTACTATGAATATAGGATATTATATAATAGTAGGAGTTCTCATTTAATAATAATTGAAGGTATTTTTCTTATACCATTGTTTTTAAATCTGTTCAAATATATTAAGATTTGTCTTATCTAGAGATAAATTTGTGAAGTAGTTAAAAAAACTCAAAATACACGAATATAAAAAGTTATTAGGTACGTTTTGAAAGGAATAGTGAAGTCAACGTTTGATTACAAAATTCTTTAATTTTGTCTATGGTATATTTCCGGTCTGTGGTTGGACTGTGGATATTTGGCGGTTATTACAAGCAATGATTATATATAATATTACTCGGCGTTCCCATTAACTTTATTAAATATACGACTTGTAATTGACTTTATCAGAAGTTCATGTAAGTATCATAATTTATGATTAAATTGTTATGGCATGGCGTTTTATACATTCACGCTTTTTTCACGAAATCGTATGAATTACATTCAATTTATCATTATTTTTGAGGTTTGAACAGCCACACTTCCTTTTGTTAGTAGGTACACTCACACTAAGACCGCAAATATCGTAAAATAAATTTGGAATGTTATCAGATATTTGTAACTTTCTAATTATCTTTTCCAATAATTTGAATTAGATAAAAAAATAGGCTGTACAATAATCTCGCGAAAGAAAACATGACTGTCAAAATTACAAAACCGACTTGTGGCGCTACAAGACCTAGCCTCAGATTTCTGTATTTTTCTCGTGTGAGTTCCTCTAATTTGTAAGTAGATCTACCCATGTCTTCAGTTATTATTAGACACGAATCAGGGGACATAAAATTGTTATGGCCTCCTCATAAATAGCTGGCTCAAATCAAGAATGTGCTGTACCTAGAATATAGATTATAGAGACTATTAGAGGAAACTGAAGAAAATTCATATTGTAATTACTGACAAGCACAAGCGATGTTATTTACAGTGGTTATTTATTTTGCACGTACAGGCGTAGTTTATATCTTTTTGCACCCACGTAGCTCGTAGGAGGTAAACTTCCAAAGTCTAAGCAATAGGTAGTCGATTGTTTATTCATTTTAGTAGAGGTAATATTTTACGAACGTGTAGATAATTTATTGTACGTTCATAGTCTAGCTTTAAGTAAAAAGCCTAAATTTTTAAAACATAGCGTGAAATTCATAAAATAAAATAAAACGTTTAAGACTTTTTTGTTCTTATTAATTGCGAGATTCGTTGAGTCACGTGTAAATTGAAAGGGATTCCAGAATTCTGGGCTGAAAATAAAAACAAAAACTTAGTAAAGTTTCGCACATGAGCTAGTTTGTATTTTAATTAATTTTGCAAGTGTAGGACTTATTTTTATTTTCAAGCAAAATGTGGCGCTTGATTCGAAATCCAAAAATTGTATTTAACTTTAAAAATTAAATAGTGTTCTTTACTGCTCCGCTATTTGGTAACTTTATTCGTATTATAATTTTATCAAGTTCATTATTTTACAAATGGCTACTAATATTCTATAGACTTCCCAAAAAAATTTTAATAGTCCAGTCATTTAAGCTTAAATTAGGTAAGAATCTCGGAATTCGAGATACCCAGCTGTAAGTCTGTAAATAGTTGTATATTGACACCCTAAAAGTTGTCTCAAAACCTACATATTATGGTAGGGTGTAAGCAACTATTAAATTTTATGGTCAAAGGTCACAAAAACGGTTTTATGCACTTTTTTAGGAAATATCTCATTTCCTATGGGTTTTTTGCTATTTGTATTTATCAACAATATTGTAGAATACAAAATTCTCTACAAATTTTGTTTAAAAAATTTTTTTATACGGTGAACCGTTTTCGAGATTGAGCGCGGAGAGCGCGCGGTCACCGCATCACTTCAGGTCAACCGGTGCCTCCGGTCGAAAACGCGCCATACATAAAATAAAAAATAAAATACGTTTATTTTGGAACATAAGATCTTCTAGGTATCACTTATTCCACGTCAATCAATTCAAACTTGTAGGCATCCCTACTCATCGGCAAAGACAGAGGGTGTAGGCCGAGAGAAAAAGCCGGCGTAAAAAACTCTCGGTACTCTTTTAAAAAAGCAAATCATCAAACAATATTTAAAACAAATATATCAAATTAATTAGAGGCAGCCTGCCCAGCACTAGTCCCAGGCCCTTTTATCAACTAGATAATCAATAACTTTATAGTAAGCCTTTTTACACAGCTTTTCTTTAATACATTTCTTAAATTTATTAAAAGGCAGAGATAAAAGAGCCTCTGGGATTTTATTAAAGAAGAGTATCCCTTTCCCCAAAAAAGAATTACTAACTTTACATAGTCTAGTACGGGGAAATTGCAGCCTGCGTTTGTTCCGAGTATTGACATTGTGCGTATGTTCTAATCTAGTATATTTATCACTATTTTTGTATACAAACATAATATTTTCATAAATATATTGCGAGGGAAAGGTAAGTATATTAATTTCCTTGAATTTATCTCTGAGAGATTCCCTACATTTTAAATTATAGATTGCACGAATAGCCCTCTTCTGCAGAATGAAAACAGATTCGACATCAGCAGCGTGACCCCATAACAATAAGCCATAAGTCATTAAGCTGTGAAAGTAACTAAAATAAACAAGTTTAGCTGTATCGACATCAGTCAGTGAGCGAATTTTTTTAACCGCGTAAGCTGCAGAGCTAAGTCTCTTCGCCAATCCGTTGATATGAGGGGACCACTGAAGTTTTGAATCCAAGGTGATCCCAAGAAATACAGTTGTATCATCCAGATTCAATTCCTCATTATTTATAATTGGTCTAGTACCCATAACCCTCGCATTTCTTGCACAAAATTTAATGCATTTCGTTTTTTTAGCATTAAGCAGAAGGTTATTCATACTAAACCAATGGACAATCGAAGAGAGAGCGTTGTTCACATCGTCAAAATTGGTCATTTGTCTTTTGATTTTAAAAATCAAGGACGTATCATCTGCAAACAAAACTATCTGATGTTTTTTCTCTACCATGAAAGGTAGATCATTTATATAAACAAGAAAGAGGAAAGGGCCAAGAATTGAGCCCTGTGGTACCCCCATATCCACTGCCGACCCAGAGGACCTCTTACCATTCACTTCGACCTTCTGAGTTCTACCATGTAAATACGAAGTCAGAAGATTCAGTGCGGTATTCTTGATGCCATAGTGGCGGAGTTTCCCGATTAAGGTCTCGTGTTGGACACAATCAAATGCTTTGGATAAGTCGCAGAAAACACCTAAGGCGTCATGCGACTCCTCCCAAGCCTTAACTATATATCTATATAACTCAACGCCGGCATCGGCTGTCGAGCGACCCTTGGTAAAACCGAACTGATTATTGTGTAATAATTTGTTTGCGTTAAAATGACTTACAAGTTGATTTAATATAGTTTTTTCAAAGATTTTACTACAGGTAGGTAGTACGGAAATAGGTCTAAAGTTACTGGGGTCGGACATATTACCTGCTTTAAATAAAGGAATTACTTTACTATGTTTCATAAGATCGGGAAACTCCCCACTTTCGATACAATTGTTGAAAATTATAGCTAGATGGGGGGCAATTATATCAATTATGCTACTAATTATTTTTACAGAAATACCCCAAAGATCGGTAGTGTTCTTAATATCAATAGTTCTAAATATTCTAACTATATCGTCGGCACCAATGGGTCGGAATGTAAAACTGACCTTGCACTCGTTTACATTATCTTTGAGCAGCGATTCAGCGAGAGCGGGAGACGATTTAAGAGACTTGGTAGTCGAAATTGGAATGTCAGAAAAGTACTTATCAAAAACAGTCGCTATCTCTTCGTTAGATTTGATTATAGTGTTACCGACACATAGTTCGATGTCACGATTGCGATCTTTGACTCTTCCAGTTTCACTATCAATTATCTTCCAAGTCATTTTAGTTTTATTTGTACTATTTTCAATCTTGTTTTTTATATATAAGGACTTGGACGCGTAACAAACTTTTTTAAATAATTTAGAATAATTTCTAACATAGAGAGTAAATTCTTCATTATGATTGTATGACTTTTCAGCGTAAAGGTCAAACAACCGTTGTCTACTTTTATAAATTCCCGCTGTCGCCCAATCACTGAACGATTTACACTGCGAATCAGAGACTTTCTTTGGGGTAAAGATGGTTTTGAACTCCTTATTTATACAATCACTTAGATTGTTGTATTGTGTATCAACGGTAGTACCTACCGGTAATAGAGGTAGGTGTTTACCTATATTATGTCTAAATCTCACCATTCGCTTTTTATTTACTGGAACAAACACACTGCTCTTTTTTACTTGTTTCACCACTTTACATTTTAGCGCCACTAACTGTCCACAGTGATCTGAGCTAAGATTTGTTGTAATTGAGGTTTGCATTGCCTCTGCATCTGTAAATACATTATCTATACATGTAGCAGTGGAACTTGTAATTCTAGTGGGCTCGAGAAACAAGTTTACAAGATTGTAAGATTTTAATAAAATATTGAATTTTTTACTAATGGAGGTATTTTCTAATAAATTTATATTGAAGTCACCACATACAATAATATACTTATTGTTCTTAAAACTAACTTTACACAATATTTCCTCCAACTTTTCTTCAAAAAAATCGTAGGATGCACTTGGTGGTCTGTAAACACTTAAAATAATGCAATTCTCAAGTTCTACACAGGCTACCTCCAAAGAGTGTTCAACAGATAGACGCACGATGTCATTACGCTCTTTATACTTCAAATTTTTATTAACAATAATCAAAGAGCCCCCATGAATCGCCGACAATCTGCAAAACGAACTTGCAACTTGGTGCTGATCAAAGTTAAAGATGATTTGGCATTTTTTAAGCCAATGTTCGGTAATGCATAGGACATCAATTTTACCTGATTTTAAAAATAACTCTAATTCTAACTCTTTGCCCAACATACCTTGCATGTTTTGATGCATCAAGTTTAAACAATTGTTGTTAGTAGTATTACATGTTTGTGTTGAGCCGAGTTGTAAAAAATTATTGCTAGAGGTCGCCTCTATTGTCACACTATCTAATTTAAATTATTATTAATACATGAAGTGTTACTACAAGTATCACTACATCCTTTTAAGAAACTAAACTGCTCAATAGAAGCAGTTGTCTGAAAAGCTAAGTGTTTAGCTTTAGTTGTAAATAAAAAGTAAGATAGCATATTAGCTATCTGTTGTAAATAATAATTAGGTAGGTGGAACCTATCCTTTGTCAATAAATAGTTATATTTAAATATACAATTTAAGTCAATTAAATTAGGTAGTGTACCTAAGTCACAATTTAATTGTATATTATTAGTTGTTAAACTATTGTGCAATAGCATGTTCAACTTATGTCTAATTTTATTTTCCCTAGGTGCATCTTTGATGTAAGGAAATGTAAACAAGATAATATTCTTTACACTAAGTGATTTTAATTTATCAATATATGACAACAGTTCATTTTGTCCTACATTTCCCCTTCTCCCAAAAAGCAATATTATGGTTGTGTTACTTGTATAGTTTCCACACAGCACTTTGTTTAAAATGTTAACAGGGGTGGCTCCGGGCATACAATAATTAGTTACAGTTTTGCCGGAGGACTGATATAATTTAGTGCCAATATTTTTCCCTATATCATCACTAAATAACAAAATTTCACTTTCATTTATAAAGTTCACTTTTTCTATGAAACTGTCACTCTGTACACTAGGCTCACATGATAACAATGGTGGTTCAGCATTTGTCTCATTAAAATGACACTGGCAATAGTTGATGAACTATCAATAAATCAATAAATAATTGCAGAATTGTTAATGAAAATATAAGAATTATATTTGAATTTTATAAATATTCTACAATATTGATAATAAATACAAATAGCAAAAATCCCATAGGAAATGAGATATTTCCAAAAAAAGAAATCTTGAAATTGAATAGTTGCTTACACCAACCTTACAACTTTTAGGGTGTCAATCAATATACAACTATTTACAGACTTACAGCTGGGTATCTCGAATTCCGAGGTCAACTTACTATAATGACTGGACTATAAGTACGCCACGGATATCGGCGAGCAGTTACGTACGCTCAGCTGGCGGCCGCCAATCACATTTCACATCGTGGAGGCTGCCCGTGCGCGATATCGTTAAACATTGACACGTCTTGCTAATCGCGTACACGCGAAAACTATCACTTTCGCCACAGTTCCAAAGCAATTGTAACTCGAGGACCACCTCACAACGGCTCTTCAAGGTAAGATATTAAAATTTACCTACGTGTCAGTGACAGGGAAAATTACAAAATTTTTTTTAGACAAAGACAACTTTTTAAAGACAATTAAAATAAGGATATTTTCTACAATATCAATTGTAAATTTCAGTGTTGGCCTCTCATCCCTGAGGTCGTAGGTTCGATCTCCGGCTGTACACCAATGTACTTTCTTTCTGTGTGCGCATTTAACATTCGCTTGATCGGTGAAGGAAAAAATCGTAAGGAAAGAGGGTTGCCTTAGACCCAAAAAGTCGACACCGTCAGGCATAGGACCTACTTGTCTATTAGATGAACAAATGATCATGAAACAGATACAGAAATATGAGGCCCAGACCTGGAAAGGTTGTAGCGCCACCGATTTTTTTATCCATAAAAAATGTATCATACAAAGGGGGACAGGAATTCAACATGTTAAATGCCATCGATGCTTTCAATTTATATATTTAGGGGTATAAAAAGCACATACATTCAATAGCGCAGATAAAACAAATTACACATAGCAAACGAACTTGTGATAACGATAATAACGACATATCGATTTATTTAAATCTTTTGACATAAAATAATTATAGTATTATTATGTTATTCAATACCTTAAATTTTTAACATTAACGCGCAAATGCATATGCATAATATGTGTCGGACCCCTATAGACTCACCAAAAATCGACCAAATATGTCAAACAACAAGATAGGCGTGAAAGTGTACAACGATACATGAAATGACATCGTTATGCGTTTCATTTTGATTGGGAATAACCTGAATCCAATATAAAAGAAAAAAACAAAGAAACTGATGCTTTGGTTTAATGAATTCCTTTGTTTAGTCTATATTTTAAATTTCACAGACGGTGTCGACTTTTGGGGTACCGTTCTAGAATTTATTTAAAATATAATTTGTGCAGAGGTATAGTTTTATATGCTTGACTCAATTTTTATCCTAGATAACTCTACAAGTTTGGACATAGAATATAAAAATGGTCCATTGAAAGTTACATTTGGGGTGCGTTTTTAATATATTGTATGTATGTATAAAAATATAGAACCACAAATATTTGTTGTATCCCTAGTGAGATACAAATATAGTCAATAAATAAATTTAAATCGTAAATTAAGTAAAACTGCTCGCTAAGGCTTATAATAATAAAAATGAATATTTAGACGATCCTAGCGCTTGGATAGGTATGAATTGATTTAGTATAAAGAGGTAACGCTAAATCTCTCGGCTGCATTTTCAGACTATGGGGCGATCGTCAACATTTACGACTTTTTAAAATGTAAAGTACGAACAAACCGTGATTCATGTGGTATCGAATTATTTCAGTATAATGAATATTATTACTATTTTCTTGTGTAGCCAAGTCCACATTTCAAATATCGTCATGCTCACTTAAATGTCAATGCTTATGGCGGCGTCCATGCGTCGGGTTGTCTATCCCTAAAAAAATGGCGTGGGGGCCGATAGCTGCTGGCCATGCGTCATACACGTGAACGGGTGCTACGTGTGGTGACTGATCGTATTTAATTTGTGTATGCGGTGATAATAGTTGTTTCTACGTATAAGTGCATGCCTCCCGTACTTTTACGTTGACGGCATATATCACTGTAACGATTATTTATTTATTTATTTATATATACATTCTAAAACAATGTGTATCCCTAAAAATTACAAGGAAATATGACATCACAAATTTAACACACTTACACATACACATCAATTACATTAGAACTTAAGCTATATCAAAAGAAAAACTAAAGAAACGGCCACAAAATAAAAAAAAAACAAATTACTAATATTAACTAATAATATAAATAAAAACTAAAAAGATAAAATAACCGTAATAAACAAACAAAAATTCAAAACTTAAACCACATTAAGATTTAAGAGCCTGCAAAACAAAGTTACGGAATGTTGGTAGACTGTTAAAGGTAGACGATTAAATATCAACTGAAATAATAAATATCATATTACAATTTAATTATATATTTTATTATTCATGTTCTTCACAAAGATTATTCAAATACGAAGGTTAGATCACCACATGTCGATATAACCTTGTTATTGAATATTATAGAATGTCGCCATCGTCAGAAAATTTAGCATTAATTTTTTTATGTAATAAATCAATAAGTGTATTTTAGAGATGTTCAAATACTTTGCAATTAAAAATATTTTTTTTTAAATTGTTGATTTTTTTCACTTTTATTCACATTGCTATTCTCACTTATACAACTTTGTTATGTTTATATAAAATAGACCAGATTTTTAGGATAATTAATTTGGTATAAATTTACTTCTCCCTAAAATGTAAGTATGTATAACAAAGAAAGCTTAGCAAAAAAAACAAAAGGGAACCTTCCCTCTTTAGTGGAATTTTAATTTGGTCACACGTATGGATTTTAATTTTAAATATAAATATACAAATAATAACATATTTACAAGAATCAGTATCAAATAAAACGAGCGAATGCTATCCAAAATAAACACTACCAAGAAACTGACTTAAATCAGATCAAATAATGCCCCACTAGATGGCGCTGACGGACTAATAAAACGCGTTATCGTCATTGTTTTTAAATAGTGGAAACTACACAGACAGCGTCACTTCAGTCAGAAAAACGAGTTACTCCCTAGTCGCGCCTATAGAAGTTTTACTTCAAAAAGTTAAATATAAAAAATATCGACATTTCAATATCGAACAGCAAACTATCGATAAATCGACCAAAAATATATTAGTAATAAATATCGATATTTCGAAATAATATTATCGATATTTTATCAACACTCCTAGTACAAAGCCGACGGGGAGGCTGCCCGTTAAAAATTGACACGTGTTGCTAATGGCCACAGTTCAAAAGCAAATTCAAAGACTGTGACACAGTTAACAAAACATCCAAGACCACGTCACAACGGCACGTCAAGGTAAGATAATAAAATTTACCTACGTGTTAGTGAATGGGAAAATGACAAGAAACGGCTAAGTACATAAAACTTTGAATTGTAATTTCCAAAACCTCTTTTTTTTTTTCACTGTTTTGCAATTTTTAATTTGGATAAAACTAACGTATGCACACGTGGATATAAAACAAAGCTTTTTCTAACAAACATATAGTCCAGGATTTTTAATATTAATTCTATGGGTGCAATGCTGATGAAAAGCAGGTTTTTATTATGTATTGTTATTTCCGTCGCTGTAAAGCACCGATCATATACGCGTTCGATCGCTGCTAAATAAGCTGTAATGGGCTGTATATATCTATATTAAATGAACAATGTATTCAAGGTATTTTATTGGTTAAGTATTAATGCTGTATTGGTTAAAATCGCTTCGAAAATTAGCCATTATTTGTCGTAAAAAGTAAATGACAAAAAAAAGTTATTGTGGGTTGTCCATAAGAGATAGACATAATATACCATCACGGATTTTTCTGTAGACCTTTTCAATGTGTACAATACTTAGTACATTATTTTGATAAAACTCGTACGGTTCAACTTGCGTTTACAATGTAAGCGGAAAAAAATGTAATTATTTACGACATCACATTAGAAACCTCAAAAATAACAGTACTGCTCCACTATTTAATGGATGTTATTATACATAATATAAACCTTCCTCTTGAATCACTCTATCTATTAAAAACCCGCATCAAAATCCGTTGCGTAGTTTCAAAGATTTCAGCATACAAAGGGACATAGAGACAGAGAAAGCTACTTTGTTTTATACTATGTAGTGATAATCAAAGTAATATCTAAAACTTATCCTAATGCTGACTAGAGTAAATATTCCTAGAACTCTGTTGTCCTTATACGATTCATCATTAAAACATTAAGTAGGTATAATAATGAAACCTGTTTTAAAAATTGATCTGGCGCAATCAACTCAACAGGTCCAAAATATAAAGTTTAAGTAGTTCTAATGTTCTATCAGTCTTGCGTTCAGTCACGTTAACACAGTCAAACATGATTTACACTTTAAATACACTCTTATAATGATGAAGTCTTAAAATATGGGTTTGACTTGGGTTTCACAGATTTATCAGTAAGCGGTGAAAACTTGTGTTTTCACCACCAAGGGCTCGGTGGTAAACAAATAAAATTAGTAGTATTACCATTATAAATTTAAAAAAAATTAAGCTACATCTCAAACAACTAAAATGTTTAAGAAGTTTATAAGTAGTTTAGTAAAATTAAATATAAAATATATTTAACAATACTACTTATAAACTTCTTAAACATGTCATTTTAAATTAATTTTAACATAGTTATAATTTACATTATAAACATACAACAGTTTACAAGTATTTTTGTTTTAAAAAACTTAATAATTATTATTTTCTTTCAGATCAATTTTCAAAGGGATCATTAAATCGCAAGAATGTCGAAAATAATTTTGGCTATTTTCTTAATCGTCCTGTGTGGGCTCATTTTTGTTACTGCGGAGCAGTCTCCTGATTTACCAGTAGTGAATATACTGTGTAAGGATAATCAGGATTGTTCTGATGCCGAATTCTGCTCGCCTTATGCTGATGACAATGGGGATTATGCAGGAATGAGATGTGAACATATATATTTTGTTTAATTTGTAAGCTAATTTTGTACCTAATAAGAAAATATAGGTACGCTGAAAAATAAAAAAATACATCAGAATAAAATTAAAAAATACTTTTCATACCTCGCACTAACTCCTTTTATTTCAGGGGTTGATTATTTTTTATTAACAACTTCTCGTTATTGGGGTCAAGCGCAACTAATTTGCGATCGCAAGTATTTTTAGATCAAATTCAAAAGATGCTTCACGTAGTGTCTTCGTTGATAATCGAATGTTAGAATAGAATAGAATAAAAAAAAAGTAGGCCATTCGCCAGCCAAAACACAAGTAGATTTCTCAAATAAATAAAATTTATTCCTTATAAAATAATATGAACAATAATAAATTACTCAAGTAATTAATTAAAACATGATTAAATAATTCATTGAAATCAGGAGAATTCCTTAAGCTTATGATAAAATATGTCATAACTAAACCATCAACTACACGATACTTGGATAATATAAATTTAGTATAGGCATAATTAAATAGCTTAAAATATACTAGAGACCATGTTCGATTTTATATTTTTAAGTATATATCCCACTGTTATGTAGTCATTGTTGAATGAAGGTCCTCATGATAGAAGAAGAAGGTATAGGCATAATTATAGTGATCTTTTCTCACTCTCACAGGACTCAACAGGTTATGCCACATTTGTTTGTTTATAAGGAACTACTGGTAACAGAAAGAACGTAGATGTTAAATGAAATACAGGTTTGCATCAGAAAAATTACATGTTCTTGGGTGATTTGAGATAAAATAAAAATAAAATACGTTTATTTTGGAACTTAGGATCATCATGGTATCACTCCACGTCATTAAATTCGAGCCTGTTGGCATCCCTAGATACTTATCATTTCAGTTTGATTTCAATTCGCTACCGTACCGATAATAATGATAAAGAAAACATTGCATTTCATTCCATGGACAGAAGTGGGACAAAAAATTATGTATATGTTATTATTATATATTATTTCTAATGTAATCAGTCTCCTTTGATTTGTTGTTCTGTTGTAATTAGGTGTTAAAGGTAAGAGGAATAAAAAACTGTTTCTCGTGACTATTCGTACTATACAGGTCTTAAATTCACCTGGAGTATACTGCGTAGCTCGTAGGAGGAAAATTTCCAAAGACAAAACAACAGTTGATTGTGTATTTATTTTAGTAAAAAGCATAAATTTTTAAAACACAGCGTAGTTTCTTGAAAAATTGATAAAAGTATTTATAATTAAAAAAAAAACGTTTAAGACTTTTTTGTTCTTATTAATTGCGAGATTCATTGAGTCACGCGTTAATTGAAAGGGATTGCAGAATTCTGGGCTGAAAATGAAAACAAAAACTTCGTGAAGTTTAGCACGTCAGCTAGTTTGTATTTTAATTAATTTTGCAAGTGCAATCAAACAAAATGTGGCGCCTGATTCGAAATCCAAAAATTGTATTTAACTTTAAAAATTAAATAGTGTTCTTTACTGCTCCGCTATTTGGTAACTTTATTCGTATTATAATTTTATCATGTTCATTATTTTACAAATGGCTACTAATATTCTATAGACTTCCCAAAAAAATTTTAATAGTCCAGTCATTTAAGCTTAAATTAGGTAAGAATCTCGGAATTCGAGATACCCAGCTGTAAGTCTGTAAATAGTTGTATATTGACACCCTCAAAGTTGTCTCAAAACCTACATATTATGGTAGGGTGTAAGCAACTATTACATTTTATGGTCAAAGGTCACAAAAACGGTTTTATGCACTTTTTTAGGAAATATCTCATTTCCTATGGGTTTTTTGCTATTTGTATTTATCAACAATATTGTAGAATACAAAATTCTCTACAATTGTTTAAAAAAATTTTTTATACGGTGAACCGTTTTCGAGATTGAGCGCGGAGAGCGCGCGGTCACCGCATCACTTCAGGTCAACCGGTGCCTCCGGTCGAAAACGCGCCATACATAGTTGATGAACTATCAATAAATCAATAAATAATTGCAGAATTGTTAATGAAAATATAAGAATTATATTTGAATTTTATAAATATTCTACAATATTGATAATAAATACAAATAGCAAAAATCCCATAGGAAATGAGATATTTCCAAAAAAAGAAATCTTGAAATTGAATAGTTGCTTACACCAACCTTACAACTTTTAGGGTGTCAATCAATATACAACTATTTACAGACTTACAGCTGGGTATCTCGAATTCCGAGGTCAACTTACTATAATGACTGGACTATAAGTACGCCACGGATATCGGCGAGCAGTTACGTACGCTCAGCTGGCGGCCGCCAATCACATTTCACATCGTGGAGGCTGCCCGTGCGCGATATCGTTAAACATTGACACGTCTTGCTAATCGCGTACACGCGAAAACTATCACTTTCGCCACAGTTCCAAAGCAATTGTAACTCGAGGACCACCTCACAACGGCTCTTCAAGGTAAGATATTAAAATTTACCTACGTGTCAGTGACAGGGAAAATTACAAAATTTTTTTTAGACAAAGACAACTTTTTAAAGACAATTAAAATAAGGATATTTTCTACAATATCAATTGTAAATTTCAGTGTTGGCCTCTCATCCCTGAGGTCGTAGGTTCGATCTCCGGCTGTACACCAATGTACTTTCTTTCTGTGTGCGCATTTAACATTCGCTTGATCGGTGAAGGAAAAAATCGTAAGGAAAGAGGGTTGCCTTAGACCCAAAAAGTCGACACCGTCAGGCATAGGACCTACTTGCCTATTAGATGAACAAATGATCATGAAACAGATACAGAAATATGAGGCCCAGACCTGGAAAGGTTGTAGCGCCACCGATTTTTTTATCCATTAAAAATGTATCATACAAAGGGGGACAGGAATTCAACATGTTAAATGCCATCGATGCTTTCAATTTATATATTTAGGGGTATAAAAAGCACATACATTCAATAGCGCAGATAAAACAAATTACACATAGCAAACGAACTTGTGATAACGATAATAACGACATATCGATTTATTTAAATCTTTTGACATAAAATAATTATAGTATTATTATGTTATTCAATACCTTAAATTTTTAACATTACCGCGCAAATGCATATGCATAATATGTGTCGGACCCCTATAGACTCACCAAAAATCGACCAAATATGTCAAACAACAAGATAGGCGTGAAAGTGTACAACGATACATGAAATGACATCGTTATGCGTTTCATTTTGATTGGGAATAACTTGAATCCAATATACTAGCCTATAAAAGAAAAAAACAAAGAAACTGATGCTTTGGTTTAATGAATTCCTTTGTTTAGTCCATATTTTAAATTTCACAGACTATTTATCGGTGTCGACTTTTGGGGTACCGTTCTAGAATTTATTTGAAATATAATCTGTGCAGAGGTATAGTTTTATATGCTTGGATAAAGGTATCCATTTGAAGATTACTGGATAAAGCCACAATTGTACGAAGTAATAAAAAAACACAAAGGAGACCAAGAGATTGAAAAAATTTGTGCTATAGACAAAAGACGTATTGCGGAGAAAATTGTTAGTCAAACTACAAGTGAAATATCTTCAATAACTGAAGCAGCGTTTAGTACCATAACTTCGGAGGATTGGATTAATGTGTCGAAGACCAATATTTTGTATCCAACAGGCTCTTGGATATAGAATTAGTCTTTAGAATTGATCCTACAAGTGACGATGGTTGCTCAGACTCTTCGGACGACGAAATGATCGAAGATTCAAACAATACAATGGATGGCATTGACGCCCTTGAAGTTATCCAAAATTTAAAAGTTCTGTTAGATGCCAAATAAAAAAATTCTAAATATATTTTATGTTGTTTTCATTTATATTTAAAGTACAACCACTTAATAACCGGTGCAGGCGTTCTTGAGTTATGGTGATTATGATGACCTGATATTATAAAAAGCAATTAAAAAGTAGGTAATTGCTTGTGTAATGAATTTATGATAACTTATTATTATTTTACAATTTTATTATGCTTAAAATTATTATTTATAATTTAGAGTATAGATTATTTGATGATTGTATTTGTTAAATGTTTTACTCGATGTAAGTAAGTCGATTGACTCGATACCAACATTCACGAACAAAATGACGAGTCGTCTTGAGACGATCAAAAAGAAGCGGGGGGCATTCGGACCGATCCGCTTGACCAAGACGGACGTTAAATTGTAAGCTGTGTGGTTGTTTAAGGATAAGAAGTGTTGGAAATATACTTAGTTATTGTTGTAACAAAGCAGGCGTTTATTATTATACACCGAGAATCGAATAGAGAGAATTCATCGCATTTCAGAAGTGGGATAAGACCCAATCTAAGGTGCGTACAAGTGTTTTATACGACTATTAAGGTTATTTCTATAAATGATTAGAAATCGAACGCCCCACGTGCGCTTTGGCTACTAGAGATTATGTACGTCAATCGAGCCATGTGTGCTAATTAGTTATAGGTTATGCGTACCTACAATAGGAAGCCAAGTGTGCTTAGTAGTTAGAGGTTATGTGTGCCTACAATAGGAAGCCAAGTGTGCTTCAGATACTAGAGGCTATGTATGCCTACCGAGCCATGTGTGCTTAGTCGTTAGAGGTTATGTGTGCCTACAATAGGAAGCCAAGTGTGCTTCAGCTGCTAGAGGCTATGTATGCCTATCGAGCCATGTGTGCTCAGTCGTTAGAGGTTATGTGTGCCTACAATAGGAAGCCAAGTGTGCTTCAGATACTAGAGGCTATGTATGCCTACCGAGCCATGTGTGCTTAGTCGTTAGAGGTTATGTGTGCCTACAATAGGAAGCCAAGTGTGCTTCAGCTACTAGAGGCTATGTATGCCTACCGAGCCATGTGTGCTTAGTCGTTAGAGGTTATGTGTGCCTACAATAGGAAGCCAAGTGTGCTTCAGCTGCTAGAGGCTATGTATGCCTATCGAGCCATGTGTGCTCAGTCGTTAGAGGTTATGTGTGCCTACAATAGGAAGCCAAGTGTGCTTCAGATACTAGAGGCTATGTATGCCTACCGAGCCATGTGTGCTTAGTCGTTAGAGGTTATGTGTGCCTACAATAGGAAGCCAAGTGTGCTTCAGCTGCTAGAGGCTATGTATGCCTATCGAGCCATGTGTGCTCAGTCGTTAGAGGTTATGTGTGCCTACAATAGGAAGCCAAGTGTGCTTTAGATACTCGAGGCTATGTATGCCTCCTGATCTGTGAGCGTGTAGTAAGTTAGAGTAGAGGTCATGTGTACCTAGAAGAAGCAAAACTAAAAAAATAAGAAGCTAAGTATGCCTATAAAATGTATCCCTTAGAGCGTGTCAACGTTAACGAAATCATTATTGTATTTTGTTTTCAGTCAAGGATTAATTTCAAATAAATGAAGTTTATTTCTTTAAATACTTAATTTTGAAATGTTTAAAAAAAAAACATATATCTTTATAGTTTTAGTACGTCTAGACAATGAATTGATATACTAACTTAATAAAATGATATTTTATTTTTGAGGTATGGATACTGATGAAGCGATGACTCCCGAAGGCTCGCCTTCTCGTAATGATGAATTTCAGAGAAAGCGTTCACGGTCTTCCTCCAAGGCAGCAGCTAAGTCTAAGAGAGGCAAAAAGCGATCAAAGAAGAAACGCAAAGAGTCTTCCAGCTCCTCCTCCTCCAACAGTGAGTCACCCCGTAGTTCACGGTGTGCAAGTAAGAGACGATCCAAGGAAAAAGGTAGTTGGTCTACTGAACAGGTACTGGATATATTTAATACCCTTCAAGGGCATAAGTGCAAGACAAGTAATTTAAATAATAATCTTCTCAATAATGTAATACCAGAATTGATCCGTCAAGTAAAACTCAGAATATCGACTGTTGGGTTAGGAAAGTAAATGAATGTGCTTTAATCTATGAATGGGACGAGAAGCAGACCATACATTTTGCTCTGCAGAAACTGTCTGGCTTGGCAAAGAAGTGGTTCGAAGCCCTTCCTAGCGTTGTTTTCAATTGGTCAGAGTGGCAGGACAAACTTACAAGAGCTTTCCCAAATGAGCAAAATTATGGTCGGCTTCTCGAAGAAATGTTATCTCGCAGTACTCGTAGTAACGAAAGTTTACGTGAGTACTTCTACCATAAGTTAACGTTGTTGAACAGATGTGAAATAAGAGGCAAAAAGGCCGTCGATTGTATTATCCACGGAATACTAGATACATCTATTAGAAGCAGTGCACAGGCACTGACTTGTAGCGAACCGGAAGACTTGTTGAATTTTCTAAGCTCCCAACGTCCTATGTTAGAAAATAAAACATTCAATAGGAAACGTAGCGATAATACGATAGTTCGAACGGGTAACACTGTATCATCCTCAGGTGAAAGTTTGTTAACTTGTTTCAATTGCCGCTCAAAGGGACACCCTTACCTTCGATGCCCTAAACCTCTTACGAAATGTGTAAAATGCCATCGGGTAGGCCACAACAGCGATAATTGTAAACTAGAGCCGTTGATCTTGCGAAATGAGCCTAAACAAACGGATAACCAGGATAGAAAAATTTTAACTATATCTACCCTCAATAACAACAGCGACAAATTTTACAAAACGGTTAAGGTAAACGATAAGTCTTTAACTGCATTTATTGATTTCGGCAGTGAATGTAGTTTAATCAGGGAATCTGATGCTCAAAGTCTGAATTTAACTAAAAACTCAACGGAGTTGCCAGTAATCAAAGGGTTCGGGAACTCTAAAGTATTTCCAGTATATAGGACCAACGTCGATTTGAAATTAGATGAAGTTGAGGTTAATGTAGAGGTACTGGTGGTTAGCAATCATTTCCTTCAGTCGGCTTTACTTATTGGTCAAAATGTTACTGAACTTCCTTGTGTTACAGTATTTAAGAATAGTCGTCAGTTAACTTTTTACCAGAGCCCTGATATCGATACCATACCAGAGCCGGTAAAATGTTTGAAGTTAAATCTTGATAACGATACCGACATTTCATTATCACGGTTAGTTGAAGCTACCGCATCTGACGCTGACTTCTGTGGAGATATTTATATTGAAGGTTATTGTAATGGTGAGCCTAGGAAAGAGCATTATTTGCACCAGGGAATTTATAGGGTTGTTGATGGAAAGTGCTATTTGCCCGTGACAAATTTATCTGGTCAAAATCTCACATTATCCCAGAAATGCCCTATTGCTAAAGGAACTTGTTTTGTTGAAAAAGATAGTACCTATGTAAATAAAGTAACCAAAAATAATTCGGAATATGAGCCTTTACTAATATCTGATATAAATGTTGGTCCCCAAGTTAACAAAGAGGCATTAGTTAGACTTCATTCGCTTTTACTCAATTATCGAGATTGCTTTGCATTTAATTTAGGAGAAATAGGTTGTATCAGCTCAACTAAAATGAAAATAGACTTATTGGATGACAAACCTGTAGTTTACCGACCGTATAGATTATGTTTTTCGGAAAGAGGTCAGGTTAAGGAGATAATAAATGACTTGTTGCAAAATGATATTATACAAGAGTCTAATTCAAATTATGCCAGTCCTATTTTATTGAACGTACATGAAGTCCGTCAGTTTTTGGGACTAGCAGGATATTTTAGAAAATTTATCAAAAGTTTCGGTGAGATAGCCAGGCCTCTTACCAACTTACTCAAGAAGGGTAATGTTTTTAAATGGACAGATAAAGAATTTCATTCGTTTAATACCTTAAAAGATAAGTTAATTGACCGACCAGTTTTAGCTCTATACAATCCTAATTTTGAAACTGAGTTGCATACGGATGCAAGTTCTCTAGGCGTGGGTGGGATATTGATGCAATGGCAGCTGGAGTCGCGTGCTCTCAAGCCAATTGCTTACTTTAGCCGGCAAACCACCCCGGAAGAGCGTCCCTTGCACTCTTATGAACTCGAGACCCTTGCAATTGTTTGTTCGTTAAAGAAATTTAGGGTATATTTGTTGGGGATTGAGTTCAAAATTGTAACAGACTGTAACGCTATTCGAACTACATTAACGAAACGCGATTTAATACCCCGAATAGCTAGGTGGTGGTTTTTAATAAGTGAGTTCAATTTTAGTATAGAATACCGACCAGGCATCCGCATGACTCATGTGGACGCACTGAGCCGTAACACAAAATTAAAACCCGAGGTTATCGATAACTCTGCAGTTACAGTCTACAGTATCGACACTGATAACTGGCTCTTGACTTTACAAATGTCAGATCCTGAGATATCCCGAATATATAAAATTCTTAAGCCTGAGTGTGATGAAGAAGCTAAAGATATTAAGAGAAACTATTAATTTAAGAACAGTAGAGTATATAGGAGAGTTGATGATAGGCTCTGTTTAGTAATTCCTCGCAGTGCTCGATGGCAAATATGTAAATCTAACCACGATGACGCAGGTCATCTAGGAATATCAAAGACTACCGAGAAAATTCAATCTGTTTTCTGGTTTCCTAAGTTACGTAGATTTGTAAAAAAGTATGTTAAGTCTTGTATTAAGTGTGCTTATAATAAGGATAATACGTCTCGACATAAGAATGGTCAGTTGTATCCGATAGAGAAAGTTAACATCCCGTTCCACACCATTCACATCGACCACTTGGGTCCATTTGTCAAAAGCAAGAAAGGCAATGTTTACATTCTCACCATAGTGGATGGATTTACCAAATATTTGTTTGTAAGAGCTGTTAAGGATACAAAGACTAAAACAACTGTTAAAGTATTACAAAAGATTTTTTATGACTTCGGTTTACCATCCCGAATTATATCAGATCGAGGTACCTCTTTTACTTCAGCAGCTTTTAAATATTTTTGTGATACCCATGGTATTAAACATGTTTTGAATGCTGTTGCGTGTCCCAGAGCCAACGGCCAAGCCGAAAGATATAACCAAACGATATTAAATTCACTTGCAAAGTATTCTGACGGTGAGGACGAACGGAACTGGGACATGTGTGTAGGAAAAATTCAGTGGGGAATTAATAATGCAACAAACTCCACCACTCAAAAGACAGCTACGGAAGCATTATTTGGAACCAGATTGAAAGATAGCCTAAGTAATATGTTAGATATAAATAACGAGCCTAATTCAAACCTTACAGAAGTGAGGCAAGAAGTTCGTACAAATTGAGTCTAGTCAAATTAAACAAAAACATAACTACGATCAAAACAGAGTTCCTGCCCCGACTTATAAAGTAGGGGATTTAATTAAAATAACTAGAACTAATTTTAGTAATAAAGGTAATAGTACTAAGTTAATGTCAAAATTTATAGGCCCCTTCAAAATAGCAAAAGTTTTGGGCAATGATAGGTATAAAATTGTCGAAATACCTGGCTTTAGTAAACGCAAAAATAAATTCGATAGTGTGGTTGCGGTAGACAGGATTTGCCCGTGGATCAATATAAATGTGTCCGAACATAATGATAATTTAGATGCAGTAGCTAGCAGCAGTAGTACGTCTGATAGCGAAAGTAACAAAAGTGACAAATAAACTATCACACAATCAATCTGAATCCAAATAATAGCCGAATGTAATGATTGTAATAATTATGTAAATGTAATGAATTTATGATAAAAACCAAATGTATAGATAGGTTACAATTAGTTCACATGAAACTAAAATATTTTGTTAGTGTACTTATTTGAATTTATAAAACCTTCCCATGATTATATACCGTGCGTCAGGAGATCGCACGTAGTCGGACGGCCGAATGTAATGAATTTATGATAACTTATTATTATTTTACAATTTTATTATGCTTAAAATTATTATTTATAATTTAGAGTATAGATTATTTGATGATTGTATTTGTTAAATGTTTTACTCGATGTAAGTAAGTCGATTGACTCGATACCAACATTCACGAACAAAATGACGAGTCGTCTTGAGACGATCAAAAAGAAGCGGGGGGCATTCGGACCGATCCGCTTGACCAAGACGGACGTTAAATTGTAAGCTGTGTGGTTGTTTAAGGATAAGAAGTGTTGGAAATATACTTAGTTATTGTTGTAACAAAGCAGGCGTTTATTATTATACACCGAGAATCGAATAGAGAGAATTCATCGCACTTGTTTATGCTTGAATATTTGGTCGTTGTTCACTTGATTTACCTAGTTACATTATTTCCTTATCTCCCATTTATGTTATGATTAGAAAGCAATTTTCCATAACTAGCAACATTAGCTACGCCACCAGTGGCGCGTAGACTTAACTGGCACGCACTTTATATATTATATACTATATACCTACATATAGCGTTTCTCAGTAAACGGACTATATAGCACTTAATTTTTATAATGTTTTTGAGAAGTCGAAGTATGTATCTCACTCGGTCGACGCGAACACTTGATGGAGGACTTCTTCTAAAGTCCTTTTCATGCAAGAAGTCCCCAAGACGCAGCGCTGTTATTGCGTGACACAATGTTGCCATTTATGAGTAAAACATTTACCAATTTTACATTTATGTAATAATCCTGCATACTTCGATAATACAAAATAAGCTCCTAAATAAATACATTTTAGATAGGCTGTAAATTCATTACTCAAGCCCATATTATAACAATAGTTTAGATTAGTGAATTATGTATATTTCTGATAAGTCAAAAGTGTATTTGGAATTTTTGAGGGTATTTTTATAGAGAACTTCAGTAATTTAGACTTATTGCATGGGTGGGTTGGTAGACATTTTGATGAAAATGCCCTTTTACCTATATTTCATATATTACTTTTATTTACTTATAGTATAAGCGGTGTTCTACCTACTTACTGGGAAAAGATCAGAAAATAGGGTAAAGAAAAGTGTCAATTTTTTGTTCAGAGTTTTATTGAATGATTGTGATCAGCAGCCATAGGAACATCGCCGTCTGAAGAGTGGATGGAAACAGAATCCGATTCTGTTTCAGTATCACTAGCCGTAGATATAATTATTCGGTCCATCTCTTCATCCATGTTATACCTTCTTTAGTATTTCTTGTTAAAGTAGTCTCTGACACACCTGTAATTAAATAATAAACAATTAAAAATTATAGTCACTTTTAGTTTATGTGCTATATTATATAAGTTTTAATTTCAGTTACCTAGTTTTATGTATATTTTATTAAATTTTTTCGTTTGTAAAAATAAATTTATATCAAAAAAGTCCCATCAATACAGCGAAAATATTATATGGCAACTCTAAAAAGTACCTGTTATGGATTTTTTGAAACATCTGGATTTTTTATTCCGCTTCACAGAACTCTTTCACCTTCAACATAATTTCTCGAGCCAAACTTTTTAGAACTTTTGGCATTCTAAAAAATCTTTAAAACTCACAAAAATCTACTACAACAAACGAACTTGATAACATCGCCGAATGACAACACCGCCGACCTGTCAAAATTAGTTCCAAAAATCACCGCGGGACTTCCAAATTCTCATGAAAAGGACTAATAGAAAAGCGCGGGAAGTGTAAAAATAGGCGGGCGTCTTTTTTTTGGCTTAACTTTTGAAAATTAAATTAATATAATAATACAGGATCAGTTAAGTTATAAGGTGTATATAGTAGTAGTTATTGTTGATTATTTATATTTTTAGTTTGTCTTAATAGCCTGGTAAGTTATTTTATTTTATTATATGTAGATAAGAATTTTTCTCTTGTCGTCCATGATGGAGCCCGAAGACCCTGGAGGGACATCCCTCCAGGTGTCTCATGTAGTCACAATCAATGCGTCTGGAATGGAAACGGAAGGTTCCATTATCGATACAGACTGTTCGGATAGCACGAAGTCTGTTAAAAGAAAATTATCTGTTAAAAGAGTATCTGTTAGAAATGAAAAAAAGAGAAAAAGTTCCCAAAATTTCCCTAATGATTTAAAAGACAATATAACTCCTAAAGTTATCGAGTCTGATGTTAAAACAACAGAAATACCCCCAAATGAGGCTGCCCACTCTAACAATATTTCAATTAATCCTCGCGTTGCTAGGTCGCTTTACCAGGCGTCAGACCCTGCGCCTTATGTTGTCCATGTCCAAAAAATCATGGAAACAAATCAAACCGGATCTGTTCACCCCATACAATTTGGATTTTTCCTTAAAAAAAATTATGTAAAAAGCATTGTAGAGGGAAGTATAAAAAAAATAGGGAGGAATATGTTGTCATTGCAATTTGAGACATTTCAAGATGCTAACTTATTTTTAAATCATAAATCTCTCAACACAAATAAATACAAAGCCTTTATTCCGGCTTTCACAATCACCCGCATGGGAATTGTGAGAGGTGTTCCGTGTGAATGGGATGAAAAAGAAATTTTAGAAAACATTGAGCTTCCGCAGAATTGTGGAAGTCTTTTGAAAGTTCGGAGGTTAAACAGGAAGATCTTTGAAGGAGAGAATTCCAAGTTCATTCCAACTGAGACTGTAGACCTTTGATGGGAAGATCTTTCCTCGCAAGGTCTTTATATGTTACAACTCCCTACCTGTAGACCTTTATATTTACCCCACACTGCAATGTTTCAATTGCTGCCGTTTTGGTCACACCAAAATGCAATGCAGAGGCACTCCAAGGTGTTACAAATGTGGTGACAACCATTCAAGTATTAGTTGCAAGACTGAAAGGGATGATGCTGTGTGTATCTTATGCTCTGGTTCTCATTTTGCAACGGATAAAATGCCAGAGTATGCTAGGCAAAAAGCTATTAAAGAAACAATGGCTAAAAAGTCAATATCATATTCAGAAGCCAGTAAAGTCCATCCACCAATTTCTAAATCTTATTCAGACGTTGTTGCTTCTGCGTCATCGGCCCATTCTGGTCCGAATATTTCTTATTCTAGTCCCTATAATTTAACAAGCCCTACTAAGACTTCCACACAGTCATTTAGGAAAACAGTATTCATGAAAGCCAAAGCTCGTCCTAAAAATGTAAGTAAGGGATATGATCAAAAAACGCATGCAGAGCTTACCCAAGATTACAGCAACATTCCTTCCTTTTCTAAAGGTTGTCTCAACAACTATAATGATTTGTCAGGAATAATAACAAAGGATCTCATCATTTCTATAATACAGTACCTTTCACAATCTGACATAATTAAAATACCGTCCAACGATGCCCCTTCTACAAAAAGTTTTTTAACTAATGGACAGTCAAGACCATCCACAAAACCAGTCTCTGGTGATACAATGGAATTGCCGGAGCATTAATAGTAAAAAAAGTGAACTAATTTTTTTATTAAATAATTACAAACCATTTGCCGTCTCTCTTAGTCTCTTCAAGAGACTTGGCTTCGTCCCGGATTCAATTTTAGAATTCAAGGACATATCTGTCTTAGA
Source organism: Pieris rapae (assembly GCF_905147795.1). Classification (NCBI taxonomy): domain Eukaryota; kingdom Metazoa; phylum Arthropoda; class Insecta; order Lepidoptera; family Pieridae; genus Pieris; species Pieris rapae. The sequence continues at coordinate 8,584,984 of NC_059523.1, read as the reverse complement.
GAAGACAGAACAGATGGGTATGGTGGAGTTGCACTTATTCTTAGAGGAGGTGTGCCATTTGTTCACATACCCATCCCTAATCACAGTGATAAATTTTCTATTATTGCTGCTAGTGTAAATAATATTTGTATTGTAAATATATATATACCTCACCCTTCCACTTAAGTCTTTGACAATATTTGTAGCATTCTATCTTCCCTCCCGCGCCCTATTTTGGTCACGGGAGATTTCAATGCACAACATACTATGTGGGGAAGTTTTAAGTCTGATCATTATGGGGCTAGAATCTTGGACATCTTAGATCATTATAATTTATGCCTTCTAAACACCGGTTGTCCTACTAGAAGGACACAGCCCCATGAGGGTATTAGTGCACCAGATCTTACCCTGTGTAGCCCTTCCCTTGCTCCTACATTAAACTGGTGGACTCTATCGTCTTCATACGGAAGCGATCACTTTCCAGTAATTGTATCATTTCCTCAAAAAATTAGAGAACAGACAAAGGCTCCTCCCCGTCTTATAAACTTAAGGAAGCCAACTGGTCATTATTTAGAGATAAAGTTCAACAAAATTTAACAACCATACCTCCAGTAAATGACAGCAATAATCATTTTTGTGCTGAAGCTTTAACACAAGCCCTTTTACAGGCTCTCAGTACGGCTTTCGTCGTGGTCGTTCGGCTGGTGACCTTCTTGTATACCTTACGCATAGATGGGCGGAGGCAATTGAGTCCAAGGGGGAGGCTCTAGCGGTTAGTTTGGACATAGCGAAAGCCTTCGATCGGGTGTGGCACAGAGCACTGCTCTCGAAGCTTCCAGCCTATGGGCTTCCCGAGAAATTATGCGATTGGATCTCCAGCTTTCTGGCCGATCGGAGCATCAAGGTCGTCATCGACGGAGCATGTTCCGACCTAAAACCCGTGAACGCTGGGGTCCCACAAGGCTGTGTTTTATCCCCGACCCTGTTTCTTCTGCATATCAATGATATGTTGCAACTTAGCAACATTCACTGCTATGCGGATGACAGCACTGGGGACACTCTTTACACTGGCCGGGCAAGTATTTCTCGGGCAGATGTCGATGAGTACCGGAACAAACTTGTGTCTGAAGTAGAAACCCTACTACGTGGAGTCTCTGACTGGGGCAGCCTAGTCCAATTTAACCCCAAAAAGACACAAGTTTGCGCGTTTTCCGCTAAAAAAACACCCTTTGTCGCTACTCCTCTTTTCGAAAACACTCTCCTTAAAGCCACAGCCAGCATTGGAATACTTGGCGTTGACATATCGAACAAAAGTTTTCAGTTTCGCGGTCACTTGGAGGGAAAGGCAAAATTAGCCTCGAAAAAGCTCGGTGTGCTCAGCAGGGCGAGACGGTACTTCACTCCGGGCCACCGCCTGCAACTATATAAAGCGCAAATTCGGCCCCACATGGAGTACTGTTCCCACCTTTGGGCGGGTGCTCCCCAGTACCAGCTTCTTCCACTTGACCGTATTCAACGAAGAGCGGTTCGAATCGTTGACGACCAAAATCTCTCCAAGCGGCTTGATCCTTTGGCGTTGCGTAGAGATGTGGGGTCTCTCTGCATCTTCTACCGCATTTACCATGGAGAGTGTTCAGAGGAGTTGTTCGGATTAATACCTGCAGCTGAGTTTCATCATCGGACGTCGAGGCAGAATACGAAATTCCACCCGTATCACCTCGACGTCCGCCGTTCCACAACTGCGCGTTTTTCCAGGCAGTTTTTGCCGCGCACCACCACTCTGTGGAACCAGCTGCCAACTTAAGTATTTCCGAACCAATTCGACTTAGGGTCCTTCAAGAAAAGAGCGTACCAATTCTTAAAAGGCCGGCAACGCACTCGCGAGCCTTCTGGCATTGAGGGTGTCCATGGGCGGCGGTATCACTTAACATCAGGTGACCCTCCTGCCCGTTTGCCCCCTGTTCTATAAAAAAAAAAAAAAAAAGGCTGCTGAGGAAGTTTTTCCAATTAAAAATAAAAGTGGCAATGGGTATATTCTATCACCACCTTGGTGGGACAGTGAGTGTTCTGCGGCTGTAGCGGAGAGAAAGAAATCTGAAAGGAATTACAGAGAAAATTCTACAACACAAAATTTTAATATTCTTAGTAATCTTATAATTAAAACACGTAAATTATTAAAGCAAAAAAAATTCAATGGCTGGAAATCTTTTTGTGCCTCAATTTCACCAGACATTTCTCCATCGGAAGTTTGGCAAAATATTCGGAGATTCAGATCTGCCTTTAAACCTCCTAGATCTCATTTTATGGATAGCAGTACAGTTGATTTGTTTCTAGACAAATTAGCTCCACCATATGTGTGGTGTCACACCAGTGATTCACTCATTTCGTTTAGCCTTTCAGAACTCAAAGGGGTTTATTCAAAACTTAGGGACTCAGCCCCAGGTTGTGATGGAATTCCATATTCTTTTCTTCAAAACCTAAATGACTCCAGTCTTTCTTATTTTCTCAGTTTAATTAATTCAATTTAACATCAGGTAATATTCCTCCATCATGGAAAATCCACGAAGTTATCCTAATACATAAGCCTTACAAACCGATTAATGATCCATCATCATACAGACCAATTGCATTAGCTTCAGTTATATCCAAAATTTCTGAACATTTAGTTAAAAATAGGCTAGAATGGTTTATTGAGAGTAATGGGTTATTATCTCCAAACCAGTTTGGATTTAGGAAAGGCAGGGGTACTATGGATAGTCTCAGTATATTTATGACAGACTTAAGATTGGCATTTTCATACAACAAGCCTGTGATAGCAGTATTCTTAGATGTGTCTGCAGCCTATGATAATGTCAACCTTATAATTCTGAAACAAAAAATGATTAATTTGAATATCCCACAAATTTTTATAAGTTTCATAATAAATCTTCTCTCTGGTAGAATGCTTAAAGTAATGTCAGAAGATTCCTACCAATCCCGTATTGCCTGGAAAGGTTTACCACAGGGATCAGTTTTGAGTCCCTTAGTTTACAATAAATATTCTCATGATCTGGAAGCCTCCCTTAAGGGTAAAGTTAACTCACTCCAATATGCAGATGATTTACTCTTATATATCTCAGGTAATTCTATTGACAACATATCTGATACTATGACATATTCCCTTCAGTTGCTAAAAGTCTGGCTGGACAATAACTCTCTAAGCCTTTCAGTTCATAAAAGTATAATAGTCTTATTTTCACGTATGAGACTTCCTCCATCAGTAACTGTATTTTATAATAATATTAGAGTTCCTGTTAAAAGTGAAGCAACATTTCTTGGGGTAATTTTAGACTCGAAACTTACAGGAAGCTCTCATTGCAAATATATAAGTGCCAAATGTGAGAAGTTCCTAAATATACTGCGTTGTCTCTCTGGAGTTTGGTGGGGAGCCCACCCTTTCTCTTTAAAGCTTCTATATAATGCACTAATAAGGAGTATTTTAGACTATGGAACATTTATACTTGAACCCTGTAATGCAGTAGCTCTCCATAAGTTAAACATTATCCAGTCTAAGGCTCTGAGAATAATTACTGGGGCTATGAGATCGAGCCCTATTAACGCTTTGCAGGTCGAATGTTCTGAAGCTCCCCTGCACCTCAGACGACAATTTCTTTCTGACAGGTTCCTGTTTAGGGCATTACAAGTCTATAATCATCCTCTTTATTCTAAGTTACGGTCTCTGTTGGAATGTATGAATTACCCGTACTGGGCTCATAAATCGCCGCCATGCCTTATTATTAGTCTCCAAAAATACTTAGCTCTTCAAGCTCCAACACACAGATCACAATTCCTTCCTATATTTTGTGTTAACTATGATGCATTAACATTAGATCCTACTATTTTGTTTGACTTCGGTAGAAGTAAACAAGATCTTTCTGCAAATGCCAAATTTACTGATATTATTGACAGTGACAGCCAATGGAAACATTACCATTTAATTTTTGGTGATGCTTCCAAACCCGGTCCCGAGGAGTGTGTGGGAATTAGCGTTTTCCATCAACAGTTTGACATTGTACAGAAAATAAAATTACCTCCAGAGACTTCAGTATTTACTGGAGAATGCTTTGGTCTGCTGAGGTCTCTGGAGTACATTTTAATAATGAAGCTTAAAAAGTCAATAATTTTAACTGACGCTAAAAGTGTCCTCCAAGCGTTGAAAAGATTTCCTTTTAGCTGTAATATAAATAATCACACAGTAATTATTGCATATCGCGATTTATTATATCAATGCTTCATCAAAAAGTACACTGTATCTTTTGCTTGGATTCCGGATCACTCAGGTATCTTTGGCAATACCAAGGCTGATAGGCTTGCCAAAGCTGCGGTCAATGACGGAGACCTGGTTCCATACAAAAATTTTTCTTGTGATTTAACTCTCCTTCCTAAATCCCAGTTAATAAATTCTTGGATAAACATTTGGCGTTCTTCAAGTCAGACGAAAGGACGGTATTACAACATGATTCAGGGGGATATACCTCCTAAACCATGGTTTTCTACTTTGACGCTTGGTAAAGATATTACTTCGACCCTTATACATATGAGGCTGGGCCATGCATGCATACCCTTGCATTTGGCAAGGCTTAACCTTTTGCCTGACGACACATGTGAGTGTGGCAATGACGTTGGGGATTTTAACCATATATTTTTTGCCTGTAATAGACATGACCGTTCCGCTTTTATATCCTCGCTTTTATCCATAAATATTCCTTTTCCTACTTCTATTTCTGTCCTTTTATCTAATATAAATATTGATGTATATAAAATTTTAGCTAGTTTCATTTTTCATAACAATATAAAATTATAACCTATGTTTTATGTATATACGTACTTATAATAAAATTTATCTGATCCTTTTCCAAATTCCGTACTAATTTCCTATCCAATAAACCTAATAATGCACTTCCTAACTTTTGTACATGGCTGACGCACAAACCGTGCAGGCCAAGAAAGGGGAACGCTGTCAATTATCAACTGTCAACGTCCGAGTGTTTTGTAAAAATAATAATAAAAAAAAAAACAATATTCAGATTTCAGTTCTTCAGTTGCATTTTGGCATTGGTGTTTGATACTAGTTTCCGCGACTTTGAAAAATTAAATAATAATCAATAATAAATAAGACTATATCAGTGTATTAGATAATTATGTGTAGCAAACAACTTTAGTGGTACTTGACAGTATCGCGTCTCTTATTCATATTTTTCGTGTTCAGTGTTGTGTTAAAAAAATATAAATGAAAATGAGGTTGGCAGGCACGATATTTAGCAATGTTACAAAAATGCTGGACTTTTATTCGCAATTTAACCCATCACCATTATCTATAAAACAGTTTATAGATTTCGGTAAGTTTTATATTTAATAAATAATGATACAAAGCAAACTTTGGATGAGGTTAATGTACTCTTCTACGAAGATTCTAGCTTTCAATCGAAAGTATACTCGTTTATTTATTTATTTAATGGCTTCATTTAACTCGTTAAGATATTGTTAACAAATTTTAAAATCTTTTAGTTTCTTATGTTTATTATTCACAACGAAATATGTTATTGTAAAAATAAAAATTAACCTTGTAGTGTTAATAACTTGAACATGTTTAACAGAAATAGAAATTGGATGTTTTCCTATTTCTAGTTGCATTGCTATAAAACAATGTTTTTTACAATCTCGAACACTCCACCAATAGGACACTTATATCCATATTTATGTGAGTCCTCATTACATTTTTTTCATTTAACTAAATCTTGTTACTTTTATAATTTAGTACATATTGAGAAACCGCCAAGTTTGTAAAATATGCTCATTTACTTATTACTAAATTATTACTAATTGAATAACTAAGTGCAGGATTTAAATGCTTTTTATTAGGAGTTTTTAAAGCTTAAACTATTTCATGGTTAATATATATTCATACCTTCCTATTCCTATTATTGACAAAAAATGAAATCATTTTATTTTTACATTTTATTGCACCAATATGACCAAATACGTATCTTTTCACCACTGTGTTCAATTGTTTATTGTACATTTTTGTTATAGTGACCAACAGAAGATTGATCAGTATTGAATTGAATTAATTTTTGACAGTTTAACATAACATTATATGTTGTGATATATGAATGTAAATTGTTTACTTTTAAAATTACAGCTTTGAGATTATTTACTAAAAATATGTTTATTTTGGAACATAAGATCATCATGGTATCACTTATCACTAAACAAAACATGTTTTGTTTTCTGATGTGTGATTTTATAATCTTCTCAAAATAAACAACAAATTGACTGATTTTGTATAATTTTTTGTATTAGTAACTAGAAATGTAACAAACTTGGTTATAGGAATCCATTTATAAAATTTAACTTTTAATGTACATGTATAAATATTAACAAAAACCACAGTGTTGTCCATATTAAAATGTGTAAGATTATTCTGGTGATAAATAATAATGATATATTATGTATGTATGACTACTATTTGTCACATGTGTAGTTTTGACCTATACACCTAATTACCTTAAAATGAACTTCAAACCAACTTTACATTACAAATTAGAAATTTATTCATTGTTCCCCTATGTTTTATCGCAAAAAGTAGGTCACAGTTAAATGACGCGACAATAACACTGTTTGTTAACACATTATAATAGAATGTTTCTATTCACTACATATCTTATATCTTTAAACAAGCAATTCAAATATATATTATATAATTGGAATCTCGGGATCGGCTCCAACGATTTTCATGAAATTTAGTATACGGGGGGTTTCGGGGGCTATAAATCGACCTAGCTAGGAGTAAATGATAGAAAATAACAAAAAGGTGGAGTTTGAGTAGTCCCAATTCTGAATCTATCGGCTTCCTGACATCTATCGGCGAATAATAATACTATTTTTTTTAAATTGCTTTAACGACACAACAACACTAAAGCTATTCCAGCATATATATTCTATATTGTTCATATTTCATCATTTTATTAGTATGTAATTCGTACTTAAATATAATTTCCAAAAAACACTATTTATAAAAAAATAAAAATACCGAGCAAAGCTGCGGCCATCCAGGTACTATATATAATGCTAAATGTTACTATTGATACTTAATATTGAATGTATATTTCAAAAACGTGAATGTAAATTTTTTACAAAGGGTTTTCTTAAGATTCATAAACAAGTAATTTTACGACAACACACATCTAGATCTTCATCATTTTTACGGGAGTCAGACTTTGCGAAGTCTTCTTTCTGAATCTCCTCTACTCTCTTCCTTAATCCTGACCTGGTGGCCTCATGCGGCATGCCTAGTCATGCATACAGTCTTGTAAACCTTATAATTACTGAACTTCGTAGCTGGGTTTCATAAAAAAATATTAATATATTTTATAATCACAGTCCGTTATCTCCTATTACATAGTATTTTTAACCAACTCATTATAAAATATTTTAATGTGTATGTAATGTGTGTTGTTTATAGCAGCGAACACGTTATAATTATAAGCTAAAGCATAACCGGTTTCAGAAAAACAATAAATATGATCTCGTGATGCTAACCTCAACCTTCGCAGAGTTTTGCTTCCGTTTTGTAATAGCATTGCACTTGATATTATTGGTATGAAATACGCAACCGCATAGTGGTTTAGTTTCGAATCTCAGGGAAATATTTTGTAAACATATGCGGCTTATTAACATTTAAGTTAACATTTACACTTTAAGTAGACCACTCAGAGTTCTAAGGACGTAAAGCGACTGTGGTGGGTTTATTTATTTAATAAAATTTTTGCTTCGTAGGGTAAATTAAAAACTTATTAAAAAAAAATCTGCGCAAATTTTTATATAATTTTCATTAAAAAAATAGGAAGTGATTTTTATAGATATATTTTTAGTTAGTACTTAAATATTAATTGTTGTATGGTTAATACTGGCCTAAACACGTTTAGTCTAACTGGCCCAAATACACCATTACAGTGCTTACAAAGTAAAAGCTCATTTCGTGCAAGTTGTCACGTACAATCTCTTTTTCTGAATCAGCACATAGCAAACATTTGACGATCGTCCGATTAGCATGATTTAATTCAACATTTAAGGCCCAACGATTGCTTAGAACGAATTTTACGATTTATATGTATATGCAGCTCAAGCAACAATACAACTCTCCATACAGTATAGTTTACTACACGTATTCTATTCGAATGGCGTTCGTGCAAACACGGAAAGCTGATGATGATTTCCATACGAAAATATATCTTTATGACAGCGATCTATTCGCCTCTGTACACGTAAGTGGCTCCAATGCTATTCAAATAAACGAAACATGTTTTTAATTCGAACTACAAAGTAAATATTTATATTATATGTGTATATGTATAATTAGACTTTGAGGAGGTTCTAAATCTACACAGAAAAGTGGAAGGCTTTGAAGAGAATATCAGTGAAATAAACGAAGAAATGTTTTGTTTAATTTGCCAGAAAAAACTTGCGAAAGTATACAAGTTTATAATTGAAGATATTGATTTTTCTGTAAATGATAACATTGTTTTTCTTCTTGCTATCAACATTGTTACAATAATTTACAATTCTCTGCCCTTGAGTACGTATTAGCTCGTGAAGATAACTCTTATCATTAAAATAATTTACTAAACCTTCTATTGTATATATAATATACATATACTGACTTGCTGGTTGTTTGTTTCGCTAATACCTACTCGAGAAAGTCTGGAACGATTTGGCTAATTATGAGCTTGATGTACTTGTATGAATAAAAAACGGTCATTTCTTGTCATATATTTGTATATTTTTCAGAAATTTGTGTTTTATAGCTGTAGTGTGGCGTTAATACGAAGTTCACGGGGTCAATACATACAATTTTTTGTATTTTCTTATTGCTACAGTTTTATTTAAAAAAAGTTTTTCATACAAAACATATCTTCAATATGCTTTTTCGTTGTAAGTCGCTTTGAATAATGTAGTCTAATGACATGCTTTCTAATATAAAAACATCACTTTTAGAAGTTGTTAGTTTGTTAGTCCACTTAAATGCCAATGCAAAGAATGCAATGATAAAGAAAATAGCACAAAATCTTGACTCTCAAAAGGTTTCATTAAATGACGTCCGATTTCTATTGAAAGACAATTTATGAAGTATGATAATATGTCTTTAAAGCTTCCTGATAAATATATGTATGAGACACTGTTTTGTAAACATAGTTATCTAAAAATTGCATATGATTCAAAGTACTTTTACTGTTAAACTCTGATCTTAACATGTCCAATCGGAAAGTCATCGGTAAAGTAAACTGGGCTATTTGGCAAGATTTTAAAAAACATATCCAATAAGTGACCAGGCATGTTCTTTATATTTTAATTACACATTACTATATATACATTATTTTAATTAAACTTATATTTTAATTCTGTTAAGTGTTAGTTTTAAAAAAGTCTCGAACACGTGAAAACGCTTTTTACTAAAGATGGCATCGCACCAGTCCCTAGGACCTACCATGCCAGTAAACACATAAACAATCAAGGTTTTTAATTAGTTCTTTAATTACACAAGTTTGATCAAAAACAAAAAAACTGATGATTTCTGTTTTGTTTTTTTTCACAAAAATGGCATATATATAGCGGTCACAGGGCTAAAAAGTTCAAATTTTGAATACTTTTAACTATGGATAAAAATATGTGAGAATTTAATACTTCCTATCTGTAACATTCTCGACCAGGAGGTATTGCATTGTCCACGTACCTACTGACATTGATTAAGGACGAATCAAGGCCAGACGGGAGGAAACTCCTCGTTTGAATAATTTATTTGCCGTAAGATGACAGCATAAACTTTTCAGAAAAAGAATTCATTTTGAGCCAAGGTACATTTAGGTTCAAAATTCAAAATCATTTATTCATTTAGGTGTAATGTACACTTATGAACGTCAATAAAGAAATACATATTAGAAGCTGTTTCTAATTTTACATTTACTGCCAGTTCTCAAATCAAGGGCGTAGAACGGACGAGAGGAACTGGCAATAAACCCTCCGCCACTCTTTAATCGCCAAGTTTTTGTTTTACACAACGTTTACTGCAACCGTTACACCATGTTCCACATGACATATTAAATAATTAATAACACATCATGAGCACACCCCACATACACACCATCACATACACACACATTTTACATCATCACGCAACACAACTAATTTAGGCTTAGTTAAATAAATTAAATCACAATTAGTCACAATGTATTAAATAATTTTTGTTTGTTTGTTCCCTTTTTTTAATATTTTTGCTGTTAAATGTATGTATCATCTATGTATTCCATCTTTGGCTATATTCTCAGTATATTTGTTAGTAATTTTATATAATTTATGTTAGCTGTAGGAGTACTACTTAAATAAATAAATAAATCGTTAATTTAAAAAAAAACAAAGATTTGTCCTCTATCCGCAGTAGGCATGGTGAAATAAGAGCACGCACTTAGATCATAAATTCTCGTAGGAGCAACACGAATTCAAGTCCGACTAGTCACCACAAACAGCGCCCGTTCGCGAGTATGACGCATGGTCAGCCATCAGCCTGCTCGTCGTTCAGGCTCTTCTTATCGTTAACATTGTTATTATCTCTCTTTCGCTCTGGGCCGGTGACTCATTTTGGTGGTCTCCCAGTTTCGTATCAGCATCTGGCGTGATTAATTTTCCTCAGTTTCTGTCCTGCGCTTGTTTTACAACGGTGTATAACTTTGAGGAAAACGAGCCTATGATGTCAGTTCATGTCGTGGATGTTCCACGGGATATTTTGCCTTCGGTGTTGCTAATCATGAGCTTCTCTATCACTCATACGATTTGTGTTACCAAAGTACGAAATGATGCATTGTCGGTATATAATTGTAAACGGGTTTTAATATTGAGATGACTAAGATGCGATTCATTTTATTCTTAACATCCACCTCCAGCACCACATTTCAAAAATCCTTTGTCTATCTCAGGCTGAGATTGCGCACGTTTCTGCTCCATATAGGAAGATGGAAAATATAAGTCTTTTTATGAGGGTAGGTAATAATAAATAATTAAATAAATACAAAATATGTATTTAATTTCCACGGAAGTCACTGTTCGCTGACTCTGAATCTTACTGTAACACCTGGACCTAGAATAATTACTAAACTTAAGTTTAATGTCTTGCTATAAGAATATTGTCTTTTGTTTTTCTTTATAAATTCGTTGAAATACTCAATAAAAAATATAAGGACTGATTCACCTATATTACGCAGTTTAACGGTCATAGATAATTATGAATACTATTTAATATTTTTTGTAAAGCATTTCTTTAGTTTTATTAATAATATAGATTACATTAGGTAATTTAATTTATCAATCTTACGTCAACATTTATGACGTGTGTACTTTAATCGACAATGTTTTTGCGTTATGTTATTTAAATTATTATATAATTTCATTCGGTAATATTCTAATTATGAAATGAAATACAGAAATTATCATGCGGACTATGCTGTGAAGCTAGTAAAGTATGACTGGAGTTGTTGTAACAAGTGGTTTGGTGGAAACATTGCCCGCCGTTCAATAGGTATTTGGTCGTTGTAAAGAAAATTTTAAAAGTGTCGGATACTTAAATCCCATGGGATGTATTGTGAAATATATCCGCGTATATACATTGGCGCCTTCTAATTTCGAATAATATTAAATCAACCATAGACCATAGAAGTTAGAACTGTTTGCGTAGTGCCCTCAGCGTGCGACTCTCATCCCTGAGGTCGTAGGTTCGATCCTCGGTTGTGCACCAATGGACTTTATTTCTATGTTCGCATTTAACATTCGCTCGAAAGGTGAAGGAAAACTTCGCGAGGAAACTGGTTTGCTACAGGAGGCTGATCACCTACTTGCCTATTAGATTGACAAATGATCATGAAACAGACACAGAAATCTGATGTCCACACCTAAAAAGGTTGTAGTACCAGTGATTAATTTTACTTTAACTATACCATACGAAGCTTCTATTGTAAAGTGTTAAAAAATTGTGGTAACTACGCCGTAACACAATTATAAACATTTACCTCATGATCCCTAAAGTTTATTAGTTGCCAACACGCTAGCGATTGGCATGGGGCCATGCCGTGAGCATACTGTGTAGGTCAAAGTCATATTAACCAATTTAGCATTTAATGGACTTGCGCGAACTCTTCAATATTCCATTTTTAAATAGCTAACTATTATCAGTAGCTACGCGCTGTGACTGGGATTTTTCATAAAAAATCTTATAGTCTTCTAAGAATAGCTTTTTGGATCTCTAAAATCTCTGTATTTGAGAATTAATGACTTTTCCGTGTCAAATTAATAGGAATTCATACTCAAATATCCACTTTGATGTATTTGGTCCAGTCTGGTGAGTAGATAATGAGTACTTGAGAGGTATAATATGGATCTGTCTTACATTCCTTTGTTTTGATTCTGGTATTTCTCAGAAGTTTAACATAAATTTTGTGACGACGTTGACTTCCGTTGTTTATGTAACGTGAAGCAGTTGCGATGTAGAATGTAGATTATATGAATTATCCAAACAATTTTACTGTATTAATTACGGCTTGACCTAAATATATATATATATATTTAGGTCAACCTATACATATGTATTTACAGTCTAAACCGTTTAAGATGGCATCGTTTCAAACAACGTACTGTTAAAAAAAACACATCAAAATCCGTTGCGTAGTTTCAAAGATTAATTTAAGCATACAAAGGGACATAGGGTCAGAGAAAGCGACTTTGTTTTATACTATGTAGTGATGAGCCTCCGGCCCGTATATCGTCTGTTGTATAAAAATTCAGTAACAAAGAGTTGTTTTCTTCAATAACGCTTTGATAACTTACGCAAATACTCCACGTACTTGAAATATTATTGACAATGCTCGAACTAATCTTATAGATAATCGTATTTATCAATATCAAGGGAGGTCGATGACAAAACAGTTTTGAAGGTTTTTCATGTTTCCGACTGAGATAAAAGAATTGATAGATGTCCCTAATCGTATCAATCGCGTATCGTGTGTAAAATTTACAAGGCTATGTCATATGCAATAGTCATGTTCGCAGAGTATTATAGACCTAGTGGTTTTAAAGAACGACTATCACCTCTGGGGTCGTTCGATCCTCGGACCAATCGGTCTATGCCCATTTTACACTAGCTAGAACGATGAAGGAAAACATCGTAAAGAAACTGTCATCCCAAACTGGCACCCTAAAAGACGACATGCGTGCAGTCACAGGTTGATCACATACTTGGCTATTAGATAATCTACACTTAAAAGATTGTATCGCCTAGCTTTATCTTCTCTAAAATAATAATAAAGTTTATTTGCCTTTTCACAATATTGAATTTTGCCGGTCGTAATGCAAATGTTTACATTCTTTGTAAAAGCCTGGTGCTACTATTATTATAGGAGTACAATCTACAACTAATTATTCCTATGGTAATAAGTATAGAATGAGAGGTGTACGCCAAGGAGACCCTATCTCACCCAAATTATTTTCTGCCGTTTTGGAAATAATATTTAGGAACCTAGACTGGACAAATGAGGGACTAAACATAAACGGTGAAAACTTGAGCCACCTACGCTTTGCTTAGACGACTTAATAATTTTCTCAGAAAATTCACTAGAAATGATGCTGCAACAACTAGCAGATGTAAGTGACAAAGCTGGACTGTCGATGAATTTAAATAAAACAAAAATCATCACAAACAGAGACGATAAAAGTATTTATTTGTCAGAGGCGGAGCAATGGCGCTGCCATTGTCATTATAATTTCATTACATCAAAATTAAATTAGTTTATAATAGTTAGTTAGTTCATTAATATTTTCATAAGAATTTATTAACATTTGTGATGTTTGAGAGCATAAATAAATATATTATAGTTGCAGAGCGTGTTATGCAATTTGTATAGCAATTCGATGTACTAAGTTTTCCTTCCATTTATACAAATTGTTTCTCTATTACAATATCGAATACGTACGATTTGTGGTCTCTGGTCGAAATTGAATCAAAATTAGGACATTTATTAGAAAACTCAGTAACTTGCAATAGAGATAACGAAAATGATTCCGATCTTAATGAGGTTTAATTCCGCGCGATTCCAAGGTTGCGATATTGAGGGACTTTACAACGCACTTGGACACAACGTTGTGATCGGTATCACTGTCGTATTTGAAGCTACAGAGTACAGAGTACGAACACCGATATTCACACTTAAAGAATTAGAACACTTTTGAAATTGAAAATAAATAATAGAAAATAAAATTATAAGGAGTTCCTTTGTATATATATGCTTTGTGTTGAATAATGAAATGTTTTTATGGCTTCACGCCCTAAACCGTGACGAATTAGCATATGAGAGTCAGATTAAAGAGGACCTTCGGTTTTGCACATGTCACTGAATTTTGTTAATGTTTTTGCATAGAAGTAAACCGACGGAATTAGTAAAATAGAAGGACCTTCGTTGTAATACACTGGTGACGAAGAACCTCAAGTATAAATAAACACATATGTAGAAATGTCTCAGCGTGTGTCTGACCGTCGTGCTCAGCAAGAGAGCGTCTGGAGCTATTCCATCAATTTCCACCGGTTTTGGTCCATCGCGTCTCTTATGACAAGGGATAGTTCTGAGGGCGATTAGTCTTATCTCATCGGTCCATCTGGTTGGTGAACGGCCACGTGATCTTTTGCCTTCTGTGGTACCAACCACGATCAGTTTCTCCAAGTACTCATTGCCTTTGCGCATTGTATGGCCGAACATCAATTTGCTGTGGATAGACCTCCGAGTCCTTATAAGTACATCTCTATAACGACTACACAACAATTATACCCGCAACATTTACCGACAACATTTATACCCGCAATATTATATACATATTGGAAAACGTTGGAAAACATAAATATGTGCTATGTCACCCTAGTTACAAATGCAAATTACTTAAGTAATTAAAATTCATACCTCCGACGATAATATAGATGAGAAATGAAAAGAAGATATTTATTAAAATAGCTTCTTTTTTATTGGTAGTGCTGTAACTACTATATACAAAGTAATGTATATAATAATGACGTCATAGCTCATAATACGTCGTACTTTGTATGTTAATTGGGTACTAAGGACACAAACAGAAACGTATATAAATAAATTGTTTTTGTTTGAATACAGCAATATTTTTATTCAAGCATTTGTAATGTCGTAAATTTTAAATAGATAATTTAATGAGCATATATATATATATATATATATATATATATATATCAAACGTCTAAATATTAATAATAATAAAATAAAAATTGAATAAGGCGTTTATCAATTGGACATGTATTTATTATTTACTAAACATATGGAAAGCTATTGCTATGTCTATATATTATCCGAAGCGATTGTCTTGACCATATTGTGGACTCTCTTCTAAAAAAACATTCTCAGTTAAGATGTAAACAAGCCAATTACTGACGGCTTACCTGTCAAAAAACTTCAGGTTAGTCACGTGACATTAAACGTTCACAGATTACGTAAATCGTAGCTTGACTTAATAATCGGAATGAGAATTAATAATGAAACTTGACATTTGAAGACGCCATCTTGCATAGAGAAGTTTTGGCGGGTTATTTTATTTGAATTTTTAAAGGTTACTGAAATAGTTTTGGTTATTTAATAACATTTTCTAAAGGTATGTTTGATTTTTTGTGACTTTTTTATGTTATTCAATATGCCAGGAATTATACGTCAGAGAATTTATTGATTCGTTACCTTTTCTAGAAATCTCTACTTGAAACGTTCATTTGTATGTCATGTTAATGAGGAAAACCAGCGTTTAGTAAAACTCAGTAATTTTGTGAATCGAGTTTTGAGAACCGGTTAGAGGCTGACGAATTATATTTGCACAATTTGTAAAAATGTGTCAAGGTTTAAATGTGTTTAAGTTATTCAATTAATGTTATATTAACTAACTCAAGTTAGGGTTCTTCAAGAAAAGTGCGTACCAATTCTTAATAGGCCGACAGCGCACTTGCGAGCCTTCAGGGCTCTGGCAGTGCGTCTAATAGCGGAAGTATAGTGATACAGAATGCTCACATGATGTTAAGTATAACATCATGTGAGCATTCTGCCCGTTTGCCTACTGTAACATATTTTTTTTTAGCGATACACTTACACTGGGTGTTTTATAAGGTAGAGGAATAAATCAAAGAAAGGACCAGTACTGTGTTCACCACATAAAGGTTTTTTTTATAAAACTAAGAAGTTTCCCTCAGTTAACAGTTTAGTTACTTAATCCGTGCCCTTGTGAGGAGCGTCTGCTGCATAACAGCGACCCTTTTCACTTAAGTATTTCCGAACGAATTCAACTTGATTTCCTACAAGAAACGAACGTAATGGATTGAAGCTATGTTTTATTGTAAACTTATATATTATATTGCTACTGAACATATATAGAGAAGACGCCATAAAATTATCAAACACCTGGGAGCCAATAATATCCAAATTAAAATCATAAACAAAAAATCCGCGATAATGGAGGACTCTGTGAGAAATTTCTACAGAAACTCTACATCTTTTAGTAGATATCCACTCCGGGGAAATAAATACAGATAATACAACTTTTTCAACTGCTGTGATACTTTTTGACATTCAACACCTTTTGTCTTCAGTCACGCACGCTGTAAAGCACGCGAAACGTCGGATAAATTTAAAATAATATTTAAATAATTATACATTTACAATAATACATAGCTGCAATCCGGTTAAAAAGTGTTTTCTTTAAATTTATAAAAGCTATGTTAATAAACGAACGTACTAATTTTTCAGCGTTGCAACGCATTCACGACGCAACGCCCTCTAACATTGAGGTGAGATCGTTTGCTCCTGTTCTATAAAAAAAATATTTGCTGTATTCCACTGAGAGCTGGTTCCAACCACGCCCAACAAGCATCGTTTACTTACAAATCTTGTTAAATAATCACCTCATGATGTTATGGTCATAACATCCTCATAACACATACATAACATTCTCATATTAAGAACAATGCTTATTTGTGGTAAAGTTACTGGTATAACCTGTGGCTTCACCTTTAGGTATTGGTTTGATCACCAGCGATAAAATAACCTTAATAAATATTAAACATCGTTTTAATAATGAATTCAGATGGAATTTATTTCATTTTTAATTATTTATTTTTATTGAAATGAAATGTATGCCGACTGTCTTAGTGATACATAGTTTCTAGAATATTGAGATATGATAACAGCTGAGTTTGTTTACGTAAGAAATGGTACGAAAATACTTTTGCAACACAGATTAATGTTAGTGTTTGATGTAAACTATTTTCGTAAACAAACAAAGGTTCTCGGGTTTTTTGTAAATTTTTATCTCCCAATCAGCTTAGTAGGAGCCAAAGCTTTCTTAGTATTAAAACCGTGGTGACGTCAAGAGTTACGCGCCGTTTTTTTTTTTTTTGAATAGAATCTCGCTGTTGGCCTTAAGGGCCTCAGCTCAGCACGGGATGCGCCGCGACTCGCGCTAGGGTCCTGTCAGACTCGAACCTCGGCTTGGGACGTCGCGGGGGGGGGGGGGTCAGCCGCCTGAAGGGCAGACGGAAGCTCAACGAAGTAAAGGTCCTCGCCTTCACCGGTTTTTACCCTAGTCTGTTTTTTATGGCTACTGTTATTATTTTTGGCTGCGCGGGCGGCTTTTAATGTATCGTTTGCTATTGTGTTGGATCATCCGGATCCGTTAGTACGTGTCGGGGCCTCCTGCGAGCCTTTTTAATCGGGAAGGGGTATTAACTTCATTCATTAGTTACGCCCCGAGATTATAGCCAGGCTCTTAAGCATAACATAGCATAGCATGTAGTGTGTTTTGACTGTGTATGGTAGGAATCGAAGTAATTAGAGAGTTGAGTTGTATAAGTTGCAGTAGGCAAGGCCTAACCGATCTGTTTTTAAGCTAACTAACTATCACGTAACCATTTAATTAGTTTAATTAGGTATTTGTTATCATAACGGTAAATAGGACGTCCTCATTACTCCACTTGTTTGATCACACTTTAGTTAATAACGCACATCAAGCTTGTGCGTCACGATCAATTCACTTGTTGCAGTCAATAAAAAATTAAATGAATCCAATATATGTAGTAAATATGTCTCCCAACGTCTGGAAATATTGAGGTCTATATGACGTACGGTTAAAACGTTATTAATACACAATTGCATGGCACTAACCGATTTGAAATTTTGCAATTTGTTATGACATTTTTTTAAAGGTTTACTTTGACTATTTTTCTTAAAGAGATAAAACTTCTAAGATTTTACTCCTAAGTAAAGATGTATTTTCTAATATTATAATCAGGTTGTAAGGTTCCTTATCAATTCAACCAATTGATCAATCAAAATTTAAATAAAAAAACATTTATTCATGTAGGTAACATATTATTATTGTATACTATCCTTAGAAATATCCATTGAATGCTTATGATTTCACATTTATTGTTCTCAAATCAAGGGCGTACAACGGAAGAGAAGAACTGGAAAAAAACTCTCCGCCAATCTTTTCAATCGCCAAGTTTTTTCTTTTACACAACGTTTGTAAGAAGCTGCAACGATTACAACATGTTCCATAAGACATATTAAGTAATAATAAAATAAATTAAAAACAAAGATTTGTCCTCTGTCAGCAGGAGGCATGGTGAAATAGTAGCACGCACTCACATTCTCGTTGGAATAACACGCAAATACATAGATACAACTAATATCACCGCATACACGAATTCAAGTACGACCAGTCACCACAAGTAACTATGTGATAACTTTACCAATAGGAAGACTGAATTTATTAGAATTACCGTTTTGTCATAGTCTGTCACATTTGTGTAATAAATAATTGACTGAGTTTACGACGAATTGTCAGCTTTTATATTTAACAAAACTCTTAATTAACTCAAAAACTATCACGGAATTTATTAGAATGCTCTATTTAAAATGGAAACTTTTCACAGCATAGTCTATTGTTAGAATGTTGTCGATATTTCTACACATAACAACGTGTCGACATACTGTGTAGCCACGACCTTGGCATGTCATTGCCTCAGGTCATGAAGGTCGGTGATAGCCGCTTAGGAAATGTCTAACCCGGCTTATTTGTGACTCATGATTTTAATACGTTAATTGATGGTGAAACAGGTGGCAAACGGGCGGGCTCATCTGATATTGACTGATACGGCAACCCATGGACAATTGTTATAAAACCAGCAAAGGAGACCTTACACCCTTCTATATTCCCTAGTAATAATGGGGGGGGGGATAAACAGGCATGACCTGGACAGGAGTGCTCTCTACTAACCCATATGTCACTTAACATCAGGTGGGACTGTGGAACGTCTATTCAGTTCTGTTTAGAAAAAAAGAATTGGTAAGCTCTTTTCTAGAATTGTAGAATTGTTTCGGAAATGTTTCAGTAGACAGATGCTTCCACATAGTGATGGTGCGCGGCAAAAACTGCCTTAACAAATGCTCAGTTGTGGAACAACGAACCTCATGATGGTGACGTGGTGATAAGGCTTCTGCCTGTGAACTTCTTCTGTCTCGATGTCCGATGATGACAGTACCCGTAATGTTTTATACAATAGGCTTTAATGTCAAATGTTATTTTAAAATCTCTATTATGATCCAAGACAGGGATGAGAAGGTGGAAAGACGAAATTGGTACATCGCTGGGGCCTTATTGGGCTCATTGGAAGCAGTGGAAACAGTTGAAGGTGGTCTATCTGGCTTTAAATATGAAAGAATGTTCTTTTCTGAAAAGATCCATATCTTATTGAGATTAGCCTATGTTCGTTGTGTAGAAAGATTTTTATGAAGAGTGTTCACGTAGTATGCGTGTGCGCATGACGCGATGTCCGCTGAAAAGGTTTTTGTCCGTCGTGATCATCAGACGTCATAGCGTGATCACATTGGGAACACCTTCAAAATATAATTTGCGAAACACGTATTTGTGTTTTGAGGAAAACGCTTTCTATGGCGAAATTCTTGGAAGTGTGTGTGAGATATTTTTAAAGGCTTTCTTGGTGAATTGTCGAAATCACATTTAAAGCCTTTAGTTACAGTGACGTTTTGGAATACAGGCCACATTGAATAAGAAGTGATCTTTGACAAAAGCAAAACGTCGCTATAGAATGATAACTACGTTTGTCCAGAGAATTAAACATTACTGGAAACGAAAAAAAAACATTAATTTCGTCAATTTTCGTTAAAATATTATTATGCATGTGCTTTTGTCCATAGTTTTGGATGATAAAAACGACTTTTTTTAATAACATAAATAAATCCAGGTTACTTCCTTAGTTCACCAGTTAAATGACATTCTTATGTCTTCGCCTATTTTTTAATAAATAAGTGGTTTTTAGACATACGAGGTTATCATTCTACAGGGTCGAAAACACTTAACACGGCTGGTTCTGTGACTCCAAAATCTGTCTTGGCTTACGAAATGAAAAACTTCAGCCGTTCTCTGTGCTGACCCTCTTCGTCCCAGTCAATTTCCGAGGCTTTCGGCTGCAGGGTCTCCTCCACCCTGTCGATCCAACGGTACCTGGCACATTAAAAAAACTATGTGTTTTTATTAGCCTAGACATTCTGATTTAGTTCTTAAAAATTTATATATAAGTACCTACATTTGTAAATACGGAGCCGTTAGTAAAATAATAAACGATTCACGCTGATCTTGTAACTAACTACTACTGTTTGCTAGAAATATCTTTTCGATTTACTCACTGCGCTGATCGGATTAATTCAATTGATAGCGTATCATGAATTGTTCTTTAACTAATACTCATAATATAAGTTGAATCAGGAATATTAAAAGTATTAGAAGTATTATTATTAGGGCAAGTTGGAATTAAGACTCGTGTTTCCTAGCCTTTTTGGGTCAAGGTGAAGTGATCCTTTATATATTCTTTGACTCAAAACGGGACATTGGTTTAATTAATATAGGTCAAATAAAAAGTATTGACTTTTTATTTATAGCTATATTATATTATAGCTCATGTAAATTTTTGTCGTTTACAATAGATTATCTTATGAATGACCTCAAGAAGTATCTCGATTCTTTGATATTTGATCGCTCAACTCCATCTCACCGATAAGCGCCCGTCAACTGTTTGCAATCTTGTGTCGAGTTTTCCATGTACAGTGGGTAAATGACCTCTGTTTTTTTTGAGCAGCGTCAATGACACGAAGTTTTTATATCGAAGCAATTTCTAGACTTGTTAAATCTTATTTTTTTTTACTTATTTTAGATTGGGCAATTTTAAATTGTGACTTTGAGAATCTTTAACATACGAATATAATTTAACGCGAATAAATTCTTACGTAGTATTTTACGTAAATTCGAATTGATTTCAGCGTACGTTTACAGTGTTTTTGTATCATTAGACACATGGGTAGTATCATTAGACACAAATTGTGGCACACGGGGCATAAATGAAGGAGGCTCACCTAATGTTAAGTGATACCGTAGCCCATGTATACTCAATGAGGGCTCGCGAGTGCGTTGCCGGCCCTTTTTAAGAATTGGTACGCTCTTGAAAGGCCCTGAGTTGTTTGAGCTAAAATGTATTGGAGTTTGACAGGCGGGAGTTATTGTTCATGCTGTCTCGTTTCTGAATGTCTTCTTAATCCATAGAGTCTCTCAAAATTACCTACAATCAAAATGATTCATTACCGCACGCGCATATTATTGTTTAGTTCCAAAGTCTTGTTTGCATTCCACGTTTCACGTCAAGGTCAATCTTGTTTATAAATATGAACGGTTCAAAGTCCACACTCCGCTATTCTCCTCTCTGTCTCTTCACTTGACTTA
Source organism: Pieris rapae (assembly GCF_905147795.1). NCBI lineage: Eukaryota > Metazoa > Arthropoda > Insecta > Lepidoptera > Pieridae > Pieris > Pieris rapae. The sequence continues at coordinate 8,563,078 of NC_059523.1, read as the reverse complement.
TTAAACTTCCGTTGAAATAGATGGTTTTCCTGGGATAGATACAAATCATAGTAATAGCAGGTAAAATAGTTTTAATATATTAAATTATCTAGGTACTCTTGTAGTAACTATTGGTTATTGATTTAAAAATGTAGATCGTAACAAATTATAATTAACGTTTTTAATATCATCGCGTTGTAAACACATATTGTATTAATTAAAATTCATAATTGCGTAAGTAGGCCGATTTCCGTTACAGAAGCGATGTTATAAATCTTGCTCAGATTCCTTCGTACCGTAATTAACATATATGTATATAGTAGATTTGTTTTCATCATTAAAATAATTGAGATTAATTGGCATTTACCTCCTGTGAACAAAATAAAATTTTATTAACAATTAAAAATAAAGATAATTTTTTGTGTACATAGATTTGATAATTATATATGAAGACCATGTACCTAGAATAAAAACTAAAATAAAATAAAAATCCAATACAAGTAATTAATTGGAAAATTTGATTCATTTAATCGAAAAACACTTTTAATAAATAAATACTTAATTACATTATGTTAATGGTTGTAACTTACTGTATATGTAGCATTATGTATGTGAAGTTTAATAAAGAAAAGATTACGTAACAGTTCAATAGGTCAAAAGAAAATTGTTCAACACGATCAATTCGAATCGATCCGATTAACAATTTAGATTATTGTTTCATTGGATTGGAAAATTGAAAACCAGTGGCGACAAATTGAAATCTTGTCATGTCGTCAATATTCAATTGGATATTTTATCCTTTACACTGGAACACTACGTACAAACGCAGCATACACATCCAATTAATTTATGAGGGTAGCATTATTCATTCACAAAAAGGCTTTTCTTTTCCTGTATTTTTTTTGTATTAGGCTTAAAAATAAGTAAGAATATAAAGTATGGAATTAATTAAATGTTCGCTTCATGTCCATTGGTCGTCTACACTTACATACCAAATATGTACTTAGCAGAAATGTTCTTAGATTTAAGAACCCTTAAGTCAAGTTAGTTTGCAAGTTACACTACCCCTAATTTTATGTTAGTTAACTCATGTTTTAATTTGATGCGTTGAAATACAACGCGACGGTTCTCATTCCGCACAGACTCTTGCAAAGATAACGTTGATCACCGGCCAAAAAATATATTTATCTAATCGTCTATTTCAGATATTTCAATAACAAAAAGTTAAGTTTGAAATTTAATTTGACTGTAGGGAGATATGATTTTCAACAAAATCTTTATACCACGCGATAACTCAAACAATGAGAAAATTAAGATGTACTGTACTTTAATACTGATAGTTAGTTTGGTTTCTCGTTTAGCCTCTTCGTCTTGGGTGTACACGAATTTAAAAAAAAGAGTGTATACTTATTTCCACGCGTTAGAAGTTATACTTCTTTGGCGTATGAAAAAAAACTAAAATGCAGTAGTGATTAACGATAAATATTAAAATTTATCAATAAGATTATATTTAAATAAATAAATTATTAGTAAATACGATCACCGTCGTATATGAAATTGATATAAATACTAAAATATACAACTTGAACATAGTTATCGATTTCCATACCACCTTGACCTAACTTAACGATGTCGAATTTAGGTTTTGGTGTGCGCGCTCATCGTAAAAATTCACTCTCATCATTTTTCTCCATCGCGCCAAAAGAAATATAACTTCAAAATGCTTGTAAAGTTTTTAATTCAATCATTAGAGATTATCAGAGATGCCTTTAGAGTTACAATTGAGGGTAAGAGAGTTGAGACTTTGCGATAACTATGACGTAGTGTTTGGATATATATTTGTTATATCTGATATAGACGGGACCTTTGGAATGAACACATATTATATGTATTTCGTATAATTTATTTGAAGTATTAAAATGTTTAGTCGAGATTTCACATGCGATAATTTAATACTCAATTTATTCGTATGAAAAGAAGCCTATAGAACTCTCTATTTATGTTACAAAATATTCTAGTATAATAGTCATATAAACTGGTTTAAGGCGTAAACAAAACCCACATTACATTGTAATGTAAGGATTGTATTGGCCTTTTTAGTTAATTTTAGTTTCGTTCTTTAGGTATTGAATGTACATACTTATTAAATTTTACAAATATCTTTTCAGGTCTAAATGCTTGCGAGAGGAAATCCTACTTGTTCCTCAGGAAGGAGCTGCCAGTCAGGTAATTTTTGTTATAACATTCAACAGCAATTATTTTAATTATGTAATGAATCTTCACGTCCTGTTATTAAAAGAACTTCTTCTTTTTCGAAATCGGTTCAGTGTCGGTTTTTATTGCTAACATATAATTTTGTTTGCTGTTTTTAAGATTGGTATATATTTAATTTTTTATACGCACATCAAGATTTAATAAAAACCTAGAAATGATTATTTATTGTATACATATGTGTGGGAACATAAACTGGACACAGTTTTTATGCCCACCAGGACGTCGAAAAGATTGAAAAATTAAAATTAAATGAAAAGATGGTAAAACCCCTTATTTTTTTAATTATTCAATGTAATAAAAGGAAAAATTAACAATGAAGCGATAAATGCATTGCGCGTAATATGAAAGGTCAGCGAGACCTAGACCTTGTTATCCAAATGTATATGTATGTATGTTTTGCTTTGTAGCTTATTATCAGTGCCTCTTTTTGTGGATATGTATACCTATTTATCTATGAGTATTTTTTTTCTTTTCATTTCAAAGAGTTTCAATGTGTGTCAAGAATAATCTAGTATGTAGCAATTCTTATTCACTGCATATTAAGGTTCTCTGGAACTATTGTTTGGTTTGCAAGAAACAATTTGTTACAATCTTCTAATCTCCTGGTACTTTTATTAGTTTTTAGATTTTTGTTATTGAACCATTAGTTGGATAATAAACACACAATAGTTCTAATATATAAATTGGAATTTGTGCAATTTTCTTAATTACATAGAAAATATTTTATATAAAAAAATTCATTCAGTAACCTTGTTATGCAATCGACGTAATATTGCACTAAACCGGAAATTACCCATCTTCATATAAAGGAGCTAATATTAGATTGATACACGTGATACTTGCATTGAAATCAAAAACCAATTTAATAGGTGATAACAATATGCTTGAATGGTCTAAATATTTGATGTTACTAAACTTGTTTATGTAAAAATAGGCATACGCGATTTTATAATCGAATAATATATGTTTACTATATACAATTTGAGTGTATTATAATTTCTTCCACCATTGACCGTAGCTCATTTTCGTGTTCCGTCTACTCCAGCTTTTTACAGACATCTTCTCTCTCTTCTTCTTCTCCCTCTTTGTCCGTTGACCAAATCTATGTAATAGATCTATATATGAAATGGTGATATTCTGATAAAACCCGAGATTTTTATGAAAATTCTTAGTTAGAGATGCTAATGGTTCCGGACGTTTATAAAACACAACTTCTACAGGGAATTTATGTTATATAACAATACATAATCTTTGTTGTATTATGCCAGTTTGAAATGTAAAATTACAAATCATAGATGTGAAAACAGTGAAATGGCATTTCTATATAAAAAATACTCGTAGGCAATAGGGTTGTAACTTTTGAAATGTTTACGTTAAAATCACGTGCCTCGATATGTTTTTAATAATAGGCAATATATTATTAGACAAACGAGCCTGCGGGTCGCCCAAAAGGCAGTCATCGCAGCCCATAGACACCCATTTTTAGTGGGTGCGTTGCCGGCCTTTTAGGGAGGAGTACGCTTGAATTTTGAATAGGAGGTCGTATCTCTCAGGGAAGACCCGAGCCGGTAGTCGATTCCAAAATTTGCTAAATAAAATGCCTTGTGAAACGGACTGCATTAAAAATAATGCTTTAATTATCATAATGTAAACAAGGACTGCGTAGATAGCGTGTCATAGATATTGTCATTCAATACTTGTTATTGTATTTGTACTTACTTGTTATTGTTTCATATGTACACGAATATTATAAACAATTCTTTTTGACTTTAACAATTCATTTTGACTATAATTTATTTCCTATATTGCTGATTAGCGAAAGATTAAGCTAAAGATAAAGCTGATTAAGAAATCATGCATCCATCAGCTAGTAAAGTATTCTTATATAATATTATTGGTATCTGAATTAAAATAGAATTACATTTATTACATGCACAACAGTAGTTGACGATTATGGTTCTCAATTGTTATTCATTATGAATAACTGTATATAGCCAAGGTCGACTGCGTTCGAAAGCGAACATTACGATAGTTTCGTCTTTGTAAACGTGAATACGATAGTTTTTGGCAGCTCTGACAATTTGCATAGAATACGTATTCTATTTGAACGATAATTGTTCGTTTTTACGCCTAGTTCCGAAGAATCAATAACAAAGAGAATGTTCTTCAATTATCTACATAATAGGTAATGTTTCGGAAGCACATTGCAACTGTGCATTCAGAAAGAGGATCCATTTTTTAAAGGAATTTATATAGAAATTAAAATATATATATTAATAAAACGGATACATGAAACTAATAATATGAAATATAATATTTAAAAACAATTCCGAATATACCACATAATATTTATAACATCATAACTATTTTAAATAGCAGTAAATTAAAATGCAATTTATATTTTATCACCAAAAGTATTCTATATTACATAGTGCATTAAATATTAATTTAAAAAAATCATAATGGAATATTTGTAGTTTCAACTACTTAATGCTTTTTTAACTGACAACAAAAACCTAAATGAGGTTCTTAATTTGATATTTTTAATAAACGGAAAATGTAAGTAATTCAAGTAATTATTTGACTATATATTTTTTGATTAAATACTGTTTTATTTTAAAAGTATTTAGAAACTCTTAGAATTATTTTCATACAATCACACAGAAGACTAGTGTTATCTAATAATAAAACATTAATATTGCTATGTTTTTACTTTATTTATATAGTCTAAGTGCAATTATGAACATCAACAGAAAATATGGTAAATTGATTATTACATTTACTACCAGTTCCCAAATCAATGGCGTAGAGCTGGCAAGAAACTCTCAGTCACTCCTTCAATCACCAAGTTTTGAGTCATACAAATTGTTTGAACTTGCAAATCAAATCAGATTAGGATCATTTAAATAATCGTCAAATTTATAAAAAGCTTTATTGATTAATTTACTCAGTAAGTTATAAAAACGGTCGTACTTAAATTATTATATTACAATACTTTTAATTCTCTTTTACTCCTTCCAGGCTGGCGAATATAATGAAAGAGATAGCGCTACTTCCTGACAACCTGCTACGGATGCCGTCAGTTGGTCTTGTGAACCAATGGTATGAGAGATCCTTTGAGGAAATTATCCAGTTTGAGAAGATGGACCCGGAGCAGGCAGTTTTGACTCAGTAAGTTTTTATATTTAGTTAGTCACACTGGCGTTTAGAAAATGTCTTGTTTTTCTTAATAAATAATCTCTTTATATCCACGCCTTATTTACATAAATATACAAAAACAAAGATATATACAAATTCTTAAACTAAATTTGGCAACGTAATCGCGAGCCCTCTGGCATTGAGTGTCCATGGACGGCGGTATCACTTAACATCAGGTGAGCCTCCTGCCAGTTTGCCACCTGTTCTATAAAAATCATATTATATATATATATATATATATACACACACACACACACACATATATATATATAAAATTTTATTATTATAAGATGCGGCTTCCGTTCTGGAGGAAGCCTCCTTTGTTTCTGTTTCTGTCATCATCCAAGTTTTGCCAGCTAATCTCGTCAACAACTCAATCTCGTCGGCCAATCGTTTTTTGGTCTGCCCTTGGTTCTTTGTGTCATATTATTGTATGTGTTTATTCGTATACAAATACTTCACTGTATTAGGCGACGATTGTGGTAATCTATTGTCACAAATAAGACATTTATGTATCTGTATTAAATTAATAAAATCTAAATATTTTCTTAACCTAAAGACAGGTCAATTATTTGTGTAAGATATCCTGATCCCTTCAATGGGTTTATAATAATTAAATCGTTAAATGAAGATATTAATGAATTGTTTAATAATGTCTCTAAACATACGTGGTTTTAATTTTAAATTCCTTGTCATTGACTGAAGTGTGGCGCAATTGTGCTACGTTTTATATTCTGAGTTCTGACGAAACTACAATAGAAAATTAAATATACAATAAATTTGTAGGTATTGCAACCCTGCCCCGGTTAATATTTCAACAACAGTGGAAAACGCGTCATTTTTATCGATTATAGAATCACTATCACCGCATTCGATAAAATATTAAATGGCCGTAAAAGTCTAAAGTTAATTATTCTTAAGACTATGTTCATTTATTTACACGTTAAATACTGTTTACTGAATACTGTTGTAATGTACGTAGATGTAAAAATATATATTTACATCCACATTTAATTAGACACAAGTTATATTTATAATATGATTTCCAGATTTTGCGAACGTCTAGTACACATTCGCAATCGTCATGCTGACGTGGTCCAAACAATGGCCCAGGGAGTTCTAGAACTCAAGGAGTCGCACGAGGTGGATCCAGGCGTCGAGAACTCCATACAGTACTTCCTCGACAGGTTTTATATGAGCCGGATATCTATACGGATGCTGATGAACCAGCATAGTAAGTAGATATATTAAGCTTTACAAAATAATATTAACTCCGTTCCAAAAAATAAAAACCAATTTCAGTTAAGTGAAATTTAATAGAAACAGACTGTTTAATTGTGTTAAAAAAAGTGAGTAAACTGTTTTTTTTTTAATTTTTGATGAATTCACTTAAGCGAGTAAGGTGTAACCCTGCCAAACATGAGGAAGAAGAATGTGAACTTAATCAGAAACATTATAAAAATCATCGTGGAAAGAATGTCCAGAAAGATCTTTTTTATTATTTTTTTCTAATATAAAAATCAAAATCAAAAAAAATCATTTAATCAAATTCACATTCATAATGAGTACACATAAAAAGTGGTCCATCGTAGTAAAAAACGTCAAAAAAAATACCCACATATACTCTCATTTTAAACTGTACATTACATTACGTACATTTGTAACTGTAGAATTCTGACAGCTATCATTTTTTGACATGTCAGAGATGGCAAACCTTTTTGGCTGGGCACATTTTTCAATTTCAATACCAGTCTGAACATCTGAGTCTATGCATACATTTTATTTGTTAGTGCATATCCATTTAATTAAGTTCGGTGCTCCACATTAAAATTGGATTACCGGCGAGTGATAATTACGTCCCATTTCATCACAAACAGTAAAAACGCACAAGAAAATATAAAAAAAAAATTTAAAGGTTTATTAAACCTGGAATTAGTTGGCAAAGAGACCTAAAGAATAAAATAAACTAATTTAAGTAACATTCTAAATATTGATTGTGATATTGAAATATTTGTTATTTTTATTAGATCACTTGAGTAAGTGAATACATATTTAGATTTACCTGTTTGTAGGAAAACACGAAATACTTAGCATTTTATTTTGTATTGCTCTCAAATGTGTTAAATTTTTCCCCTTCTCGGTGGAGAACTTATTAGTAGCATCACTTGTGAAATGTCAGTATTCTACGTAATGAATAATCAGAGTATGGCTTATGCAGCAATTTTTCATTATAAAAATAATTTGGCTAACATCTTTATTCTTTTGGCACAGTAACTATTTAACGGTCTTAATTTAGTTTCACATTTGTTTAAAAAAACTACATCGACGTACCTAATTACGTTTATTCGTATTATGCAGCTGCGCCCGTATTGAACAGAAAAATTTCAGTGAAATAACTCACTCATTTCACCAATCAAAAATAATGATGAACTCTGGTGAATAAAATGAAAGTTAATATAACCTTTTAAAAATATTTTTTTTTATGTATCCTGTATCAGTTTAGTTTATTTTTATTTTGTTCCTGTTAAGTATGTTTTTTTTGCTTTGCACTTCTTGCCTACCCTATGTAATTTAATACATTGTTTTCCTTTACTCACAGTGGTTGCCTGGAAGAAATCGCTCGAAAGCAATAAGGCCGCCATTTGCTTTTCATTAAATTATGTTCAATTTTTTTCTTTTATGTAATGCAACGAAGTGTTAATAAATAAATAAATAATTAAATTCCAGCCCTTCTCTTTGGGGAGCAAATAGGCGCCAAGCAGGAATCTGTGAACGGCATCGGGAACGGTGGCCGGCACATCGGGTCTATAGACCCGGCGTGTGATGTGGCCGCGGTTGTGCGGGATGCCTATGAAAATGCAAGATTCCTCTGCGATAGGTATTATTTGGCGTCGCCTGATCTGGAGCTGTTACAAAATGGGGGTAATTAGATTTTAATCAAACCTTAAGAAATTTAAGTCTATATCAATCTTACTATGATGATCAAGATCTGAGGGCTAACTGAAGATAGTTGCTTCACCTATTGAAATATAAATAAAAAGCCGGCAACGCACTCGCGAGCCCTCTAGCATTAAGAGTGTACATGGGCGGTGGTAATAATATTTAATATAGGAGTTATTTTGTTAATGAAAGAATTTATTATATTAAGTCGATGCACACACATTAGCGACTGCTCTAATCAAAGTATTTTTTTAAATATTATATTTCAGTTCCGAGTGATAGGCCGCTACCGATAGTATACGTGCCGTCTCACCTGTATCATATGCTGTTCGAGCTTTTTAAGAACGCTATGAGGGCTGTCATGGAGCTTCATGAAAGCAACCCACCGCCTGTTACGCTAAATATTATTCAAGGGCGTGAGGATATTTCACTGAAGGTATATATCGTCTAGTAAATGATTTTTTTTGAACAAATAAAAAAAAATAGTAGAAGCCGTGAAGACTTCTGTGCTTCTGGAAGGAGCTAGGCTGGCTAAATTAGTTTTCTAAATTAATTATTATAATTTTTTTTACGCAAAATAGGCCAAATTTGAGTCTAATTGCGGAAAATGAGTCCACCTAGTGGGATGCCAAAAATTTTAATAAATCCTAACCGTTGATATATGATAAATATATAGATTTATTTAGTTTTTTCAGCACGACATAAATCCTTTATTAACGTAGAATAATGGTGATATTAATCCCTAATTGGCAAGGCATTATGAAGAACACTTTGTTTAAAAAGACGCCATATACTGTTTACAGACGCAACAATATACAGTGTAAACTGTATATAACGACACTGAAGGGCGGTGCATTTTATGGCGTTATAGAGAGGTGTCGTTAAATGGAGAGAAGAAAAATCAAATCAGAAGTAAATTTAACAACATAAGTTATCTTCTCTCCCGTTTTTATTGCGCGTATTAGTAAAACTTTTTCGTCAATACACAGTGATTTTCTTTTACTAGCCATGTTTACTAGTCATGGTCAAAAACAGTACATGTGCAAGCAATCCCAATTTGTAAACAAAAACATGATCGGCATGCATGGTGCAGTGGAGTTTATTGCGGGTTAGCATAATAAAACGACAAAAAAATGTACACAGCTTTACTAATTTAGTCTTTATTAATTTTAGCAACTTAAAAGGTCCTTTTTATTAATCAATTGTTGTCATTATTGATTTATTTATAGTGTGTGTGAAGCTATGTAGAGTGTATCATTGTATGGTAGACAAGCTAAACCAACCATAGTCAATTGATTTAGACGTTATAGAGAATTTGCCGTTAAATCGAGAGATGTTACATGGAGCTTACATATACATATATGATTTTTATTTTTTTATATTTTTTAGTTGTCTGACCGAGGTGGTGGCATTCCTCGAAGCGTGACTGATCTTCTCTTCAAATACATGTACAGTACAGCGCCACAGCCATCTAAGTCTGATTCACATAATGTTCCACTGGCAGGTAATTAAATAAAAATTCAACCATTTGTATATACAGGGTTTCCCAAGACTATGGGACGTCAGGTGAAATTACCTTAAATATCGTAGATACGACATTTTGCTGAGAGAAGACTATTTTCTTTTAAAAAGTACTGCATTCAATGTTTTTCAAAAATTACTTGTATAGTCTGGGAAACGAATGTGAAAAAGAACACCCTTGTGTCAGATGAGAGAGAGCGAGAGCGTCAGATAAGAGAGAGCGAGAGCGTCAGATAAGAGAGAGCGAGAGCGTCAGAGAATGTTATCCATTTTGAACACTTTATTAATTGATATCCAAAAAAAATACTTAATTGACTTCGGCAGTTTCATGTATGTTTTAATCGATTAAAGTGATTAATTACACGTTCCTTTCTAATAACTATGTTACTTAAAAAGATTATTATTTTTTATCCATTCTTTCGAGTGGCATAAACAACATTTTTTAACATTTGAGTCGGTTCTCACAGATTAGACAAGTAATTTTTTAGACAAAACATTGAATGCAGTACTTTTTAGCAAAATAGCCTTTTTATTTATTTATTTATTTGAAAACAAAACAGATACAATAAAAATAAAGTTAAAAATAAACACATTGGATGTATCCACAATAGGTTTCACTATATTTTACGATATTTAAGGTACTTTCTCATGATCCTATAGTCTTGGGACATCCTGTATACTTACTAGATAAACAACACTTACTGACTACTGAAGCCAAGGGGACTTAAACTGATGAAAATTTTGGATATTTCACTTCCATAAATTGTATAAGTTTTGCTTCATGAGATATAATTAATTTTATGTACACAGGTTATGGCTACGGACTACCGATATCGCGCTTGTACGCTCGATACTTCCATGGCGATCTGGTTCTTGTCTCGTGCGAGGGGTACGGGACCGATGCCGTAATATATTTGAAGGTATACTTTTTTTTAACACTGAGCAAGCTATGGACATAAAAGTAAAGGAGACGAATTTAAAGGAAATGATGTTCAACATCAAATTAAGAGGCATCTTTTTGGGATGTAATGGTTATAGAAAAAGTAGTTAAAAGAAATAGGTAGTAGTGTTTTATCATCGGAGTTACCAATACCATTTATGTAAGCTATTTAATACCTCCGACGACTACATAGTCGGGGAATTATGTAGAAAATATTTATAATTAAAAAAAAAAGGTGTGGCTGGATATCAGCCAGTATTTACAGCTAGACTAAGCAATACTTGGCAATATTTTTAGTATGTGCAGGGAATTTTTTGTGTCCCATCCGTATGGCCGGAATGATCGCTTTGCAGCAAAATACTGCAATATTTCTCTGCAATAGTTCTGAAAAAAGAACAGTGTTTTGGATGGTTTAGAATATATTATATATATTACATAATATATTATATGATAGAATTCGACATACAAGTTTATTATTTATACAATGAATGCAAAATTACAGAGCCTTTTCTTCTCAGCAGTCATTTGTTTTCTATTTAGATAATTTGAAAATAATATCATTTGAGACATTATATCATATTTTTCGTTTCACAATTCAATGTACATATTTTAACAATTATTTTTTTCAGGCACTTACAAACGAAGCAAATGAGTTGTTGCCTATATTTAACCGGACGTCAACTAAATTTTACCGGCCGTCACCAGTTTTGGCCGATTGGTCTGCGCCAGTTCATAATACTTCAGGCAGCGGACGTAAGGACAAGCCATCTCTTTCACACAAGCTATAGTCAGAGCGAGACGCCGATACCACTGAGTAAGCGGCGTGACATTGTAAGTTTCGTACAATAAATTTGAATGTGCATCGTAGCTGGGTTTTCTAAATATTTTTTTAAATTTAATATTGTTAAATTAAATAGTCGTAATAACGATTTTGTTTAATATTTTCCTGGCGTCTCTGTTTGTTTCGTAATAAATTTAATAGAAATTATGCGAATATTGTAAATTGCTCTAAAGTAGAAAAACAGATATTAGCACTCTTAGTCCAAGTCGAATATATCGAATGATACATTGGAATTGCAAACAATCCTAAATAATGTATTTAAATCATGAAATATACATATATATTAATAGGCATATATGCCAAAAATTTCATAAAATTTTAAGGCTGTGTTAGCCTAGTGGTACTCTTAAACTACATGGATTGTGAACTTTGAGAACGATCCGAGTTTTCGACCTGGACTATGAGTTACCTGTATCATAAAAATGAGTGTTGTAAAATCGCTACGATGTGTACAGGTGAAATGTGATAGAAATTGTACCAAGTATGAGTGATAAGTGTTGCTATCTCGCTCTTATGTATGCCAAACATCGTTAGAGCGAGATAGTGTGATGTGTATTGTGATTATGTAGTTTAAGAGTTGGTGACTTTAAACTGTTATCTGTTTAATTGACGAAATTTAAGCTATTTGCAACAGAATGGTATTTATAATTTCATAAAATTATTCAGTTAATTTTTTGTTAGTTTCTATTTTAAACATTATTTCGAAAATATGAGAGTGAATTGGCAATAAGCAAATATACTCTCGATTACATACGCATCAAGTACGAATAGTCTTTAGTTGTGTATAGACAATAGAGAGCGGAAATATATTTAGGTATTCAAGATAAATAATGAAGATACGTTTAAAGCAATTTTTTGTATGTAGATTTCATCTTGACCGGCTAATACCCCGCTTAAGTAGATTTAAGAATAATAATATAGACATGCCAAAATTCTAGTAATAATTCTATTCCAAAAATTCGCACTTGGTAGCGTACTCGCAGGATACTAATCAACTAATCCTACCTTCAATTACTCTTTATTGTAAATTGTCATCTGTCAAAAAGATGTAATTTTTCATATAAAAACACCTTAATACAAAGCAAATATTACTTTGGGATCTGGTATTCCATATTTTTGCAAAACCACATTGTGAACGCACTAATTAAAATTACTTAACTTAAATTATTAAACTTACTCAATCCTGCGAGATAATTTGTGATACTCGTTTTTAGACAATTTTTACTTTAAATATAGTTGCATACTTGATGCCCTCTCTATTAAAATGGCCAAGTTAGACTTAAGATCTATTACCATTGGTATATTCTTAATAAATATTAGAATAGCTTGTGAACCATCAAAACTATTTGTGGACTTGAATATGAAGGCAAGTGAGACGAAATGATGAGAAAGAACCTAAATATCATTTATGCAATTCTGAATGTATTATTTTAAAATGTTTCTACTGTAATATAGAGTTAAAATAGTTTTAGGAAATGATATCATAGAATAAGTATTATTGTTACAATATATATGTATATATATGTAGTATACTGAAATATCAGTAGGTAGTTCGTTTCAGTTGGGATAAGACAAAAATGAAAAGTAAAATATATTGGATTTATTTAAGTATTTGGCGAATACTGATTTATCAACAAATTTAAAGTCTTTAAATAAAATGAGTATTTTTGCACCTAAAATAGTACAATGAAAGTACATGCCATTAAGGATTATACTCTTAAACAGTTTTTATATTCGTGCATTTTATTCCTTATATAATAATAGGCATACAAAAGAGATGGATATATTTTCATAGGTACAGATGTAGGCTGTTTCACACAAGTACAATAGGTTTATACAGGCACAATTTATAAAATATTGTATTGAAATTTAAGTAAAACAATACGGAATTTTATGATCATGCCCTGACTGAAAGTAACGACTAATTTATATACTCACTTGTTCCCTCAATATTTTCATAATTTGCTAAGTTGTCAAAGTAAAATTCCATATTGTTACTTAATATAATGTATCATTCTTAAACGGGCTTTAAGTTTATATTGTACCTGTGGGTTCATTAATTTTATTAATACTGCATTTGTACTAAATAGATAAGTGTTATTCCAAAATTGATATTTCTATAATTTATAGTCTTATAGAAAATGATTTATGTATAATTTTTTAAATAAAATTTTCAATTGTTTTTGTTCGTTATGGCAATGCAATTGAAACAATACAATGATACATTTTAATTTCTTGTTCCTAAAACAAATATTATTATTAAACTTATTTAAGATATATTATTAATTATTCAAAATAAGTAAAAGTATTATGTTTTCACAACTTTTGGTGGGTTTGTTTTTATCAATGTTTGACTCCAAGTGAGTTTTTTATTATCTTCTTAAACTGAAGTACTTATAAATAATGTAAAGAAAATAGCTGCCAATATTAAATACAGAATAATGTATAACTTATTAGAGTGCTTATAATACTGAAAACAATACTTGATTACACATGAATCCCTTGTAGTAAATCACCTTCCTTCCCATGTATTTTTAAGTGAACCTTAAGACCAGAGGCTTTACGGAATGCCTGTCCACAATTTGAACACACATATGGCCTTTCACCAGTATGGCATCTTACATGAGCTGTTAAATCTTGCTTTTGCACAAATGCTTTATCACATAAAGAGCATTTGTAAGGTTTCTCTCCAGTATGAGTACGCCTATGATTTTTCAGTGTTCCTGAAGCAGCAAACTTCATGTTACACATATCACATGAGAATGGCCGTTCCCCTGTATGTGTCCGCCGATGTTTGACTAGAGAGCTTGAAGTGGTAAAACCGTTACCACAGTCATCACAGACAAATGGATGTGCACCACTATGTTTTCGTAAATGTGCTGTGAGTTCACCTTTTGATACAAATCTGAAATTCAAAGTAACTAAGTTTTTTTTTATTTAGAAATCAGAAACTTGCAAAATTATTTTATTATTTTGGAAAATACTTAGTACCTAGTCTATATTAAGTAATGCAATGACGATACAGCTGTTATTCTAATGTAGATTCTGTTGCAGGAAAAAAATTATCTAAATAGGAGGCATAAAAATTATACACTTGCTTGCTTATAGCTAAAATATTTTTTTAAGATTTAATAGCAAATAAAAATTATTAGTGAAACTTACAGATATTATTTTACCTTTTATCACAATTATCACATTCAAATGGCTTCAACCCTAAATGTCTCCTTATATGTTGCTCTAAATTTGTCTTTTGTGAGAATCCCTTTCCACAAGTGGAACACAAAAATGGCTTCTCTCCAGTATGTGTCCTTAAATGATCAGTCAAAGATGACATCATTATAAAAGATTTATTGCAGATATGACATTGATGCTTCTTTTCAACTTTGTGCACCTCTTTATGGACATGCAAGGCTTCTAGAGTGGTAAAGTTTTTATCACAGCAATCACAACTGTAGCCCCTATCCCTTGTATGAACTAAGAGTATATGATTATCTAAATGAGCTTGATGTTTGAACTCTCTCTTACAACTTTTGCAAGTAAACTTCATCTGAACACCTTCATGTTTTAACAAATGCGTATGAAGTGAAGACTCATGAGTAAACTTTCTCATACATTTATTACATTTAAACAAACGTTTGGGACCTTGAGTTTTTTTTAACTTTACATTATGATGTTTAGTATGTTCAGTATATGATTTCTGATCAGGCAATTGTATATTACACTTTTTGCAACATAGATTCTCATCTGATTTAACTAGTAATTTTGGTTTTTTACATTGTTCTGAATGACTTTTATACTCATTTTCACATGTAAATTTTAAGTTACATTCACATGTTAAAATATTATTTTTAAAATTACTTATTATATAAAAATCTGAATCTAACATGGTATGATTTTCAAGACTTTCACTTTCACAGTTGTTGAAATCAGTATCAACATTTAATTCTTCTTTAATATCTATTTGTGTTTCAGTCTTAGATAAGCCCACAATTTCTGTATGGACCAGTTCCTTTGAATCAAAATCATCAATTGATATCTTATCTAGATTATGGTTAAATGAATCATATTCTGAATCTAAAGGATAAAGGAGTGTTTTTGAATCTATAGTAGAAGTATCTTGTGATGTCGATACTGAATCTTTGCCTGGTTTTAAATCTTGAAAAGCTTCTTTTAGTATTTTCTCTGACAAGATACATCTTTCTTTTAACTGCACAGCCTTGTTTAGAATCGAGAAACACTCTACACATATTTGCAGCGGGTTTCTGCAGTCGATGTCTATATTAACATCGACAAGAAATGACAATAGCTCACACACAGTTCGAGTATCACCAACGGATTGACTATTTAGTGGTATTTGAGCTCGAGCTTCACAAAAACAAATTCTACAAACTTTGCTGGGACAGGCTAACACATCCTTAATGTCCATATTGGATCTTTAAAGAAATGGTTCTACATATTAATTAAATTATTTTAAGTCTTCAGTTGGGGAACTAGACATCACAAAATTGTAAATATTTTTCAATTTTAAACATATCTAATGTCAATAGACAAGTGTCAACAGTCAACATAAAAATTTAAATTGATCTGAAGGAATGAGGGTTGACATTTTATTACACTTACCTCTCTCTATGATATCAAACTTGTTATTAATTGATAACGATTTTTCCACAGTGGAAGTTATTCCACTATAGAGAATTCAATATATTGAATTTAGGTTATATTTGTCACCTTTTTTAGTGTAGGAAATCATTAATAACAAATATTTCACAAGTTAATAAACACTATAGTCCCTAGAAAATATGATACACCGTCAAAGGAAGCAGTAAATAAAATCAACCAAATGCAGTTTTAATTATTAATGACAATTAAACTACAGACAAATTGTGGAAGATATTTAAGCTTGTATCTTATATCTGAAAAGTATTTTTGCATCATAACAGGCGTGACCCACTAACGCCATTTATATGAAAATGGTCACAGTTCAAAGCATGAGCTTGAGCTAATGACTAATTGATTCCTATACAAAGAGAGATTCCTATACAGAAATAAGAAACTTAATCATATTTTCTGGGGACTATAGACTATTGTGCTTAATAACTTCTGAAAAATTAATGTGTGATTAGAAAAATAATTTTATAAAGTGAAAACTTTATAATCATAAGTCTCAAGTCTCATATCTGTTAGTTATGAGTTCCTTTACTGTAAAAGGTGAAATTTATTTTATTGTATTATTTTATTAGTTCTTTATGGATTAGAGTCTAGAATATGAGGTTGAGGTTGTGGTGTTTTTGTTTAATTAAACTCGTAAGTCTTGCTTCGCATAATAATTGTATTTTTTAATATTACACATAAGTAACAGACTTAATTCTGAAAGTCTGTGGTACATACTCATACCTTAATATAATTGTAATACCATTATAAATCTGTTCACAATGTCCAAACAAATTTTCAGGATAGGTACTGCCTTTTGTGATATTTTTGGATACAAAGCAATAATGTAATTTAAGTTATAATACTTAATCACTAAGGTTTACAATTCCATAATTTGGACTTAGAACTAAACATTTAGGTAACACAGGCTTCTGGTAACTTTTAATTGAGATTTCAAAATAGTTTTATTTTCATAAAACATACAAATATATTATTTAAAATTTTATAATAAAAACTACCATTACTATACATATAATTTTCGTAAAACAATTTCTCAACAATATTAAAATACCTTCGTAGATACATTTTATAAAATTTCTTTATAAATAATAAAATTACAAATGATAACATTCTCATATAAAACTCTAATAAAACACAAAAATAAGTATATATATATTTAAAAACGTGCTAGAATACATATAAAAATAATCTTAATATGTAATTGGCACCTTAGGAGAGATCGAACTGAGACGGATGAGGTGCAAAAGCGGGGTACTTTGTACACCATTAAGTACCAATTATTACAACCACAGCTAGAGAGAGAATGAAGTCACCAACAGGTTGTATGTGAATAGTAAAAATATTCTTGGTTTTGACATTACTTTTGCGAAAAAAGTTTTCCACTTTTTTAAATAGTAGTAAAATGTTTTTAAAAAGATTAAAGAGTGAAGGACTCGGAGGTCCAAGAAATTGTTTAATATTTCCTAATCCAGGATCAGATACAAGAGTAACATAAACGTAAATAACGAAAAATAGAATCAATATAAATGATAAATCGCGTGATAAAGATACCGCCAAAATATAAGTAAGCTAGTCACAATTTCATTTTACTGATTGAGTAACCTTTGCTGCCAACTGCTGCTTTTTGTGCGCGTAAATCCAAAACTACACATGAAACATGTAAAATAAACTATGAATGTTTATTAATACCATTTTCTGAACCTGAACGTAAAAATAATAGTTACTTGCCGTGAATAGAAAGCCTGTCTTATGCAGTTTATGATGCTAAGCATGTCACGCCTGGCGCAAAATGATTTGTCTGGGGCCTTTTTACTTTCGAGCCCAATTGTAGCCATGAACGTCTCAATTTTTGCGACACGTCTAACAACTTGTGTATTGAATATTGAACTGTATTTCTCGGATTTTATGCTATCCAATCTTTTTTCAATTTTATAATTGCAAAGTAATTTTTATTTAGAAATACCATTCTTAAAATTTACACAAAATATATCGTGGGGCTCTAGTACATAAAATTACAAGACTAGGACATTTAAAACGTTGTTACAATTGTATATTTTGTTCTTTATCGGTGTCCAAACATAGCCAGTCAATTGTAGATCTTATTCCGCTGATCTATTTCATCGAACCACAGATTGTGGCAATCTCGGCCTAGTATGGCCTACTGCAAAACGCGAGTATATCGTCAAAGACAAATATTTGGTGAATCGTCTATATCTCCATCACTTGACACATTGTTATTTTGTTCCTGGTCTTTGGATATAACAAACACAGGCTCTACATTTTCATCTTCGTTGTTAAATCTGAAATAAAATTAAACAATGATGCAGATTCAAAATCTTACGAGTGACGACTATTGTTTATGATGTCCGCCTTTTGGGCGCTGACATTATTTATCTTAAACAGAATACAGAATATATAATTGATGAAATCTGATAAAATAATGAAGGAATGAAGGGCCCTGGAGCTGTCAGTCTTACACACAAAGAATAACCTAAATATTGTTTAAAGCTCAGTTGGCATATCGTTGAAAAATACTCACTGGTAACGAGGATCTTCCCCTCTCATCGTGCAAATAGCATTCGTGAGAGCTTTAACATAGTTTTTGGCAAGAGTTAAAGTTTCTATCTTTGATAAACTTCGATTGTCCTTTTTCACATGCGGTATGACACGGCGGAGATCCTGAAATCAAATACATTATATCAATTAATTATAGTGGCTTAGCCGCGTTAAGCTTAAACAGTAAAAATACCATAAACCTTGCTAGGCTTGTATTGTTTTTGCAAAATAAATCATTGGCGCTTCAACCTTTTTAGATCTGGGTCACAGATTTCTGTATATGGGGGTCTAGTCAAGACGGCTTAACAGTAGTGTATGTAGAAAGTCGAAAACTAAATTTATATGAAAATGACAGCTAGTATCGACAGTTGGTTGGTCGACGGTGAGTTGACTTTCTACATACACTACTGTTACGCTGTCTTGACTAGACCCCCTGTTTAATGATTATTGTAAATCTAACAGGCGAGAAGGTTCAGCAACCTGTGCCTGGTGGAGGCCGTCGACTTTTTGGGTCTATGGGTCTAAGGCAAGCCAGTTTATGAGGTTTATCATTACCGTTCGCGCGAATTTTATATATTTTTTATACATAGACAGAAAGCCCAGCTAGGTATCGACCTTGTGACCCCAGGAATGAGAGTAAAATCGGTGACTCAAACTCTGGTAAGTTCATTTATCTATTCCATAGTAAGAAACTTGCACGTGAAAGGACGTTCTATAAAACTTAATCGTATCGAAAGGTGCCAATAATAACAACGTGAAATCATCAAGGTAACATTACCTCAAACGCTCGATTCAGTGAATGCATGCGCATGCGTTCGCGTTCGTTGCTCTCCAATCTTCGTAGATTTCTTTCCCTCGCTGAGATCCCGCATCTCCTTCGACGGCCTGGACCAGTGGAACCGCCAGACGAAGAGGAACTAGCAGCTGTTCGTCGACGACTCACTCGCCGTACCTCATCACTGCTTCCGCTGTCGTAGAAATCTAGAATTTTTTTTTATATCTTCTAAACTATATGTAGTACGAGTATGTTTTACTACTATGTAATATAACAAAAACCTTAACCAGCAACGCTTGGCCAAGTCTTTTTTATAGAACAGGGCTCATCTGATGTTAAGTGATGCCGCCCATGGACACTCTCAATGCCAGAGGGCTCGCGAGTGCGTTGCCGGCCTTTTATGAATTGGTACGCTCTCTTCTTGAAGGACCCTAAGTCGAATTGCTTCGGAAATACTTCAGTGGGCAGCTGGTTCCACAAAGTGGTCTGCTAGTTTATAATATATTTTTACTGTTTAATATTTTTTCTCAAGTGCAAGTTCTATTATGTTTTTAAAATGATTAAAATTTAAACCTAAGTCGTCTAGGAATAAATTAAACTTTAAAAATTTACTTATAAAATTAGCAAAACAATGCTGAAGAAGTTTTTATATAATATTTAAGAAATTAGGCTTTATTCCGAAATATCCAACAGTTTCTATAGGAGAATGTTACATATAGTACCAAGAATTCAGCGCAAATCACAGTTCGCGAGTGCAGATAGTAATTTTAATAAAAACAATAATGCTTAAAAAATACGAAGTGACCTAACAAATTTAAACGTTCTAAAATCGAATCGTTAAAATACCTTCAATCCACATTTTTAGGCCGTTAGGTAATACCTATCGCTACATATATTGCTAATTAAATTCAAAAAGTATTATTAATGGGTTTTCTCTTTAATCCGCTTTACTTTTATTAGATAAGAATATATTTATAAAAAAATTTACAGCCCATCTGTTTCCTACGCCATTATCTTCAGCATCCCTAGCATTTTTATGGATTGTTTATTTTACATCTAATAATATATTAGACTAATCACAAAAATAAGCTGCACTAATTAGCTATACTGTGTTTATAATCTATAAAACTTCTCCATAGAATACACAGATACTATTTTTGATCGTGTGAGCAATAGACAATAATCATCAATGTTACTATTAATTTAAAACAGCACGATTTTTGTTACGTGACGCTGGCAACGATTTGCGTAAGACCGATGTAGACTAATCGATTATAATGCTACGGGCTTTCGTCATGCTCTTATCAATATCGTCATATTCGCTAGATTTGCACGCATAATGTGTTTTATAATAATTCATTATCGTGTCGCTTCGATTGAGGCGATAATTAATACAGAGACACAATATACGTAGCAAGCCACGTTATATACTACTGACCTAAACGTTGAAAAAATATACATATATCTATACCAGAGTTTATAGCAGCAAGACAGAAGCCGCGAAGGGCTTATTTTGATATGATAACATTTAGACATATGCCATCACTGAATTTTTTGTAGGCATTATCAAACCTTACAACTTTTCGACCTTACAACGACCATTTCAACTGCTCTTCGTTGAATACGGTCAAGTGGAAGGAGTTGGTATTAGGGAATTTGCGCTTTGTACAGGTGCAATCGGTGGCCCGGAGTGAAGTACCGTCTTGCCTAACTGTTATTAATGTTTCCCTTTTGTTCTCCGACTTACCTTGCAAATCAAATTTCTTGAAAAAAAAAGTCCTGTTTTATTTTTGTGTCTTCTTAAAAGAATCTTTAAAATTGAGAGAGATTGCCACCCCCTAAACCTCACAAATTTTAACTGTTCTAATATTAAGTATAGCTATGGAAGTCTACAAAACTACTAAAGGACCTCATAAATGGTAAAGAAAGTAGATTATTAATCTTACCACCAGTCTGTTCAATTTTATCAGCATCTTCAGCTTTGTCATCGTAACACTCTGATTGATCGTAGTTAACCATTTGGTTAGGAGACGCCACGTCAGTCCCTCCGCCCTCACTGCTCGCCCATTGGGGCATATTGGGTTCTAAAAAATTATGAAGAAAAAAATATTTACATTCTTTATTTAGTTAGTGGAATTTATAAGAACATTTTTTTTTTTGTTTTTTTTTGTTTCATCATCGGACGTCAAGGCATACGAAATTCCAACCGTATCACCTCGCTCCACAACTGTTTGCGTCCGCGTTTTATAAGGCACGCGCGCCTCACAACTATGTCGAAGCAGATGCCCACTTAAGTACATGATTCCTTCAAGCATCCTAGAAGGTTAAAAAACACGTACCAATTTATAAAAGATCGGCAACGCATTTGCGAACCTTCTGCCAATGCTAGCGTTTATGGGCGGCGGTTAAATTAAATTTCGTATCGTGACGTCGACCTCTTTAAATGCATGTTAACGAATAGGCTTATTTCTGGCTCAATTTAATAATATTTGAGGCAAGTGTCAATTTGAAAAAAGTTTTTCGCCAGGGAATTAAACTCAGAAGTAGGAGCAGTTTGTGTACAGAACCACAGTGTAAATCAGTTATATACATTATATTTTTGGGTTTAGTTACGTCGAAATAATTAAAAAAGCTAAAATAATTAAAAAATACTTGGTATTTTTAATAAACATCAAGTATATCTTGCGGTAAAGATTACTAGAATTCATTAATTATGCATTGGTATTTGTAATTATATAATTACCGATAATAAACCACATTTTGTTACTAACTTCTACTCTCATAAGAGCGTAATACCTAATAATAATAAATAATGTCAATAGGAGAACCGTGTCTAAACTAGCATTATAACGTGCGTATTTAATTTAATATTTCATTTATTAACACACCAGGTTATAATGATATTAATAAATTTCAATACTTAATAAGATTTTATTGATATCAACCTATTTTTAAATTGAGATGTGAAGTGTAAAAATTATAATAGTTTTTTTTGTTGCCAGGAACAAATTACAAGTTACTACTACTATTATTATAAAATATGGTTTAGTTTTGCCAGTATCTTTATAGAAAGTCATTTTCTAAAATCTCTGTCTTTATAAAATCAATTTTGACACTCAGTAAAAAAAAATCTTGGGTAATATAGACATAGATTGACAGATCTATGTTTTACCGCGCGGGAAAACGGCATATAAATAAAAGATAAATAAGGCATTTAACTGTAACTGATTCCCGACATATACTGGTCTTAGGTTAACGCGAACACAGCGGGATATTAATTACTTAACAGCACTAACGTGTCAATTTAGACGATAATAGATAATGAAGGCGGGAAAATAAGGCAGACAGGCGTCCAGGTTGCTAGGCAACGAACAATGGCTGCGTCCACACGGCGCCACTTGTCAATTGCTTATAACAGACTGACGCCCCTTCACAATACATTTGCTTTCGCTTGAATAAATATGAATAATGTAAGCTTATGGTTTTGCACGTATTTGGAAAATGATTGGTTTTATACTTAAACAAATTTTAAAATCAGAGTCAGGTATCAAGAATTGTGCGACGTATCGGCGACGTACGACACTTAGGGCCTGTTTCACAACGTCCGGTTAAGTTCCAAATAAGCTATTTATTACTTATTGGTAGGATAAATAGTATTTTTGCGTTTCACGACTGTCAGATAGCGCTATACGTCATGAAATTTGAAGTGTCATATTTGGAACTTTTATCTTTCGAATAATTTATGTGTTGCATAGCTATTTGGCACTTTATCCATACATTGTGAAATTATGACTTAGACTAGAAATATTCTACAATCTACGGATTCGGGAGAGGTTCAAATGAAATTTAAAGATATATTCGGGTAAGATGCCTTCTTAAGATACCTCTAAATGCACAATCTCTGGTCTTAGAAAACTTATAGTTTTGACAATGTTATCTCGTGTCTGCCCTATAATATCTTCGCTAATAAGGACATACTATAAGAGGACCATATAAATGGAACAAAATTGTTACACTATGGCAACCAAGAGGCCATAAAAGGAATGGAGGTAAGCAAATTAAAAGGTGAGCCGATGAAATGATGGCAATGGCTGGAAAGACCTGGACGAGATTGGTGAACAATAAAGAAAAATGAAGGACAATGAGGGGGCCATTTGCCCGTATGCACACAGAATCGGTTATCGTCAATTAAGAAAAACAATAGTTGTAATGTCTATATTATTTATTTCTCATATGCCAGCATTCATTGAGTGTAGCCGTATTTAGTTTGGCCAAATTCGCCTGGAGACCACGACGTTTTATTTCTCTTTGAATGTTTACCCTAGGTGTACCTTACAGTTTATACGGTTGATTTGTGATATCAATAATTGAACATTGTGATTCCAATCTGGGTGGGAGATACAACTTAACATTGA
The DNA here is from genome assembly GCF_905147795.1 of Pieris rapae. NCBI lineage: Eukaryota > Metazoa > Arthropoda > Insecta > Lepidoptera > Pieridae > Pieris > Pieris rapae. Next base: position 8,538,968 of record NC_059523.1, on the reverse strand, counting down.
TTATAACGGGCTTGTATTTCTTGATAATGTAGGTCAACAGACAAATTCATTGCATATTATTAAAAAATATTTAATAATAACTGGTTGGACTGGCTGATTACATGATTATCGACGTAGAATATACATATATAAGTTTTGACAATAGCGAACAAAGGAGTCTGTATATACAAAAGTATTTTGCGGCAGCCATAACCCGCTATCATCCTTACAATTACTACATGTTCCGTTTCCGGCTAAAATCTGCTGCCTTTTACTTTATCCTTTTTTTATTGTATTATAATGTTTTATCTTCTTTCATAATCAATAATAATATTAAGATTTATGTGAATATTATGCTTTTAACTAGCTTAAGTATCCCTTTGGTTTTCTAATGTGTTTATTTTTTATCGCGTTTAGTTCCCCTATCTTTTACTTGAAACTGGCATAAAGTTATGACTATTTCCATTTTTTTTTAACCCGCTATCGAACCACATCTAAGACTGACATTACCTCACGCTTTATCACGTGACAATTTCCATTAAAATTTGACGATAACCTGTATTATTTTTTTAATTTTTAATTAGGCGTCGCAATACCGGTTAAATAAATGTAATTTAATCTACATTGAATAATATAACATTGTTTTCTTTTAAAATCCTATTCGAAGTAATTAAATAGAGCGAACTATTACAAGTTACTTTCACTAAAACCAAGCAATCTTACCGTAAATAAATTTGAAAGTGATTTTTCTATTATGTATACTGAGTACATTAAACTTAGTATTGAGTTAACCATTTACGTATCTACTAATAACATGCGCATTCAAAGTAATTTTTAAACACATTACCCGGGAGTCGTGAAGTCTTTAAAGTTAAAAAACGCACGGTGCGTTAAACATGTCAGGAGTGAAACTTCTTTGTAAATTAATTATTATTAAGGTAAAAGCCCCAATAGGTCTTCCAGTATATGTTCAGTGTTCACTCCATGTATTTGTATATTTATATTAACACACTGTATACGTGCTAGTGATACTAGAAATAAGTTAAAAAATCTGCGTTTACTGCACAAGATGTTATGCGACAGAATTTGCCATATAAAGTTCTATGTAACTACTAAACGAATACATCAACCAATAGCGTGTATTTTTTCTCGATCTCCCTTCCTCACTCTCTCTCAATCGATCTCAATAGCTTCTCCCTTTTCTTCGACAAAGACGCTGCATCTTCATGACGTTTCATCCGTAATAATTTTACTCTCATGCGGCTAATTAATTTAATATATATGTTTTAAATATTGTTTGATGATTTTCTTTTTTAAAAGAGTACCGAGAGTTTTTTACGCCGGCTTTTTCTCTCGGCCTACACCCTCTGTCTTTGCCGATGAGTAGGGATGCCTACAGGTTCGAATTGATTGACGTGGAATAAGTGATACCTAGATGATCTTATGTTCCAAAATAAACGTATTTTTTTATTTTAAAGAAGTTTCACTTCAAAAACCCGCAGTAATATGTCCCTTAGTCCGTGATGATTTATGGAATTACAATTACACATTGTTAAGTAAACGGCGCGTACTTTTTAAACCACTAAGCATTGAAAGCAAAGTAAGCTAACAATGTTCTGCAATAATTTTGCAGCATAATTACGTCGTAATCCGATTGAATTGATCAATTATGTATGTATTTAAGGCACGCTAATTAGTAATTGCATCCGAATCTTGTCGACATTTTGAGTTTTATTTGTAACAGTGTTCCAAATTTGTTATCTTCATAAATAAACACATTTCTTTTCAAGATGTTTATTTTGACTGAAAACACAGGGTGGGTTTTAAGCAAATTTTGTATTTTTTTTTTGTTTTACAACCAACGCCACTTTGGCACAATAATATATCTAAAATATTTGAAGTTTGATTGTTTACCCATGTATCACCCGATATTAACCCGTATCACCACGACGTCTATCGTTCTAGCTGCTGAACTGAACTGAACTGAACTGAAGTATTTCCTAACCAATTTGTCAAAACCAATCGTCCTTCACAAAAAGAAAATACCAATTCTAGAAAATCCGGCAACTCAATCACGAGTCCTCTGGCATCGAGTATCACCATATGAGCCCCCTGTTCTATAAGAAAAATGTGCAACGTTGTAATGCCTTCATTCAATACTCTATAATCTATTCCGATCTTATTCTGAGGCTTTCTGTGGCTTCAAAGATGAAGTGTGCTTCAACAACCAAAGTTACTTCTACTTATATGTATTATATCAAGTAAATCACTGAAGGCAATAATAGTAAATTTTAACTAAACAAATGAAAGCAGTAAATTCAAGTAATTCGTAATAATTTTGTTTTTTTCAAAAAAGACATGTGTATTCACGTCATAAGTGTATACAGGTGCTATCTGTTTTAAATGCGCATTGTTTTTGTAGTAGAAACTAAATTTTCAACTTGAACTGAATAAAAATAATGCACTTAATATTGCATGCACGTCATTGACTCCTTCGTATGCTTTAGATTGATCATGACTGTCTCCTCTGGCATATTTTAGGCGTAATAGTACTTATATGGTACACAGAAACTGTACTATTATATTGGGTCAGAATTAGCGGGAAATCTCCACTATTAATCCTACCTTAAAACTTCCAGAATATCACAGTTCTGAACTCGGTTTATCCACATTAATTAGGCTTTACATTATTCGATACGTATTCGTATTCGATTCGATACTAGTCTTCTCTCTCAAATAAATCAGCAAGTCATAATCGCTATGGGTCATCGCTTCATTTTTTCTATAGAGGACCAAAGGACAGTCAAATTAATATTCTAAATATAAAAGTTTTTAAATCTCGTGCATTCTACAAATTATTAAACTCGACTTTAAGTAAGGAAGAAATAAGAGATAGCGGGGAAAGATTGGAAAATAGTAGCCAAGATGAAAGACAAAGGAAGAATTTGGAGGAATCCACCAAATCATGAGTATCACTCCGTCGGAGAATAACACATTTTTTTTTCAAATCGATGATAAGTTACTATGAGATTATTTTCTTAATTATGAACTTTTATACTCTTTGGGTCACGTCTAAAATCGCTTGACTAAATAAATATTTTGAAACGAATGAAACCTCTTTATATATTTATTTTTCATAGACCAAAAAGTTAGACTAGTAACAAAACAATTGATTTTTAATCTGAACACAGGGAATTCAAGTTGATTTAAGTAAACCAGGTGCTGACATTTCGGTGACATTTCAAATCGTGGTCCATAATGGTAATCGTCGAGGTCGCTCGCTTATAATTTATCTTCTCAAATATTTAAAAATAATATACTATGATTAATATGTATCACTTGAAAACGATTTTCCTACATTCAAAAGTTTTCTTGACACTTTAATTGATTAAATTAATACGTATAGTCCATTCGTCAGAAATGTTACATTTTGAGGGCCCAACTGAATATTTGATACAGGATGCAATTTATACGACATGTAGGGGGAGGGGTCAATACAAGCTTAAGCTCAAGTTTGTGGGGTTGGCGCCCTTGTCCCTCGGCCGCCATCTTGGAAAAAAGGGGTGAAAACACGTTTTTGGCTATATCTCCTTAACTATCCATCGTACATAAAATTTGTAAAAAAAAAAACATTTTGCAGTAAATCGCAGTAAAATGCATACAATTATGTCTATGTGACTTTTTATCATTAATCCAAAATTCAAAAAGTTTTAAGTAAAAAGTAAAATAAATTCCTATTTTGCTTAATAACTTTTTTCTTCATATTTCATGAAGAAATTATATCAGAACGGTCTGCAGTTTATTCTTCCTAATTCTATTGTTTTCGTTGTGCTACATAGTTTGCCAAGTGACGTAGACGTATTGAAAATTGTGAATATTATTTTCAATTTAATAAATAAAATTGAGGGTTTTGTGTGCTGAAACTTTCTTTTTAATTATAAATATTGTGACTTTTTGTTTAGTTATACAGACCTTCAGCCTTTATGGATGGAGATATGATAGAAGAAAATTTGCTGTTTCCCCATACTTTTTTAGGATATGACACTACATCAGCCGCCTATAACATTGGCAAATTAAAATTCACAAAAATTCTGGAAAAAACATCCTGAGCTGGCGATATAGCTCTTTTGTTCAATGGTTAAGTAGATCCGGCTTTGCTCAGTCTCGATGGCGTTACATGTCCCATAAATAAAATTACTTCTTCTATCAAATTATTAGCAAATGTAACATTCAATTCAATGGACTTAGCACCTTAATAAATACATCTCACAGTAGAATAACATTTATTGTTGTATAGAGACGATAACATGACCGGTCCATTATCACGCAACATGCGTACATTTAAGATATTTGAAGAAAGGAAGTAAGAAATGTACCTCCTAAAGGTCAAACCAAGAAATCTTGATTCCCCTAAATGAAGACCATACAAACGTAACCTAAAAATTGCATTCATACTGGCCTGGTATGACGAATTCTTGCCTTAAATACATACCTATAATTTAATATAACTGCTACAAACTTGAAGCTTTAAACGTGACGTCATAAGGCACTATACGCATGGCGGCCTTCGCTATAGCGGCCCAATACTTTCACCTTGCCTTAGTCCACTTGCAAAATATTGTAGGACAGTATTGTTACTTCTAAATACCACAGAACAATACATATAGCAGGGTAATGTGTGAACGAAATGAATTACGTTTTATTACAGTTTGGATATTACTGTAGCAATTTATTATACTTGTAATTATCTCATACGTAACATTAAATTACTAGAACTAGCGTTCCTGTGTTGATTTCCATAATTTCATTTAACAATATCAAGTTGTTCAGTCACTGGTAAACTTGTGTGTGTTTAGCTGGATTGCTCCATGCTTTTAGTTTCAGATAAGTAACATTACAAAATTAATTAGAAATTGATAAAAAGAAATTTAAAACGAATTTAAAATTTTTTTCCCTGTGTCAGACCTTTATCGCTGACAGCTTTTTCTCGCTGTATTGTGATACTTATTCGTTGATCGAGAGAAGCACCCGCTTTGGGGTCACCAATACCAGACACCAATTTAAATCTTTAATTGGCGCTTGTGTACTTAAACCCCACGGCCCAAGAGTCTCTACTCCACGGGGACAAAATCGGAGGAAAGAATCTTTCCGATCCGATTTTTAAATTTCCGCCTATTTGTGGCTGCCCCAGCTCTTTTGCTTGTACAAGGAAGGTGATAACGTGTCCACGCGTAGCATCCCATGCCAAAGCCCGTCCCATCCCATTTCGTTTATAGGAATACCTGTTGGCTCCGAAATGGCTGGAATATTGCACTCTTTTGGCAATGGAAGTCATTGTATCCAAGGCTTTACTTCAATACCACAAGGTATTATGGTATGGTTTAATTTATTAATTTAGATTAAGTAGTAGTTTTTCTCTTACTAGGGATGCCTGGAAGAGGTCGCTTGTTACCCGGCCGTTACATCTCTTATAATTTTAATGTAATTTTTTTTTAAATTAAATTAATTAAAAAAAACACAAATAATACAATAATTTGTGATTTTAATGCAATTAAGTGTGAATAAATAAATAAAGTTAGAGTAAATGAGACCTTGAAGAAAATTGCGTTATTTTGTCCCAATTCTTCATAATTCAATAACATATACGTTATCGTTTTCTTAAAAGATAAACGATTAAATTATATATTTTCTTGCGTATTGGAAAAATATTTTGACAATGCAATGTAGCAACAGTGCGTATGTTATTCAAATAACTCCGTGCAGAATTTGTGTAAATCTATGCATAAAGATATGATGGAATAAGAATTCTTCAAGAAAAGAGTGTTTCCCTAAATAGGACCTGAAGTAGACAAATTTCAACGTCGATATTTTTTGTATGACTAGACGATGCCATCTATCGACTATTCCAGTTTGATTAATTCTAGGTTTAAATTGTTTAAATAATACGAGGGTTGAAGTGTGTACGGTGGTAATCCAGAGATTCTGCTACCTCAACCTGCTTTATCGTGTCGTTCCCACGGGAATGTAAGTACGTGCTGCCGACCACCACGCCCTCCTGCTGATAGAGGACAAGTCTTTGTTTTCAATTTATTTTACTATTATTAGTTACTTAAGATGTCATGTGGAACAGGGTGTAATGGTTGCAGCTCCTTGCAAACATTGTGTAAAACAAAAAACATGCCGATTAAAAAGAGTGGCGGAGAGTTTATTGCCAGTTTTTCTCTTCCGTTCCACGCCCTTGATTTGAAAACTAACAGTAAACATAGAATTAGAAGCATTTCATATAAATTTCCTTTTTGTCGTTCACAAGTGTACATTGTATTGTGTACATAAATAAATGATTTAGATTTTTTTTCAAGCATTTTTTTTCTCTTTTACACTTTTTTTTTAATTCGACGGAAGGCTGCTACCTTTCGTCAAGATGTAAAAAATAGAACAATCAACGTAGCCATTATGATGTTTATAAGTGCAATAATACATAACTTCATAAACCATCTAATCCCAAACAATATTTCGCAAAACGTGATTTATAGCGAGCACGAAATACGTGATATTGTAGAAGCATGCATCTTCGACGTGTTTTTTAATTAATGTATGTACTGTAATTGTTATATTTCTCGTAATAAAATTTTCATCTGATTAAACATTAAACAATTGATGTAATTTCTTATTATGTTCGCTTATGAAGGTCTGTTGTTATAATAGTAATAATTTATGTTACGATAATAAATTAAATTCTTTTTAAATACATATTACGAGGCAATTTATAATATAACTAGTGACCCGCCCCAGCTTCGCACGGGTGCAATGCTGATGAAAAGCAGGTTTTTATTATGTATTGTTATTTCCGTCGCTGGAAAACTCCGATAATATACGCGACATATACCATATTGACATATACCATCACGGACTTTTCTGTAGACCTTTTCAATATTGTACAATACTTAGTACATTATTTTGATAAAACTCGTAGGGTTCAGCCTGCGTTTGCAATGTAAGCGAAATAAATGTAATTATTTACGACATCACATTAGAAACCTCAAAAATAACAGTACTTCTCCACTATTTAATGGATGTTATTATACATATAAACCTTCCTCTTGAATCACTCTATCTATTTTAAAACGCATCAAAATCCGTTGCGTAGTTTCAAATATTTAAGCATACAAAGGGACATAGGGACAGAGAAAGCGACTTTGTTTTATACTATTTAGTGATAGTGACGACGTTCTAATATAGGTTAGGTATTATATCTAGAATTTCAATATTCCATCTTTCGAACTATAAAACGATGTTCGAATCGACAGATTGTGAAGTAAATGCCAGCTTTTTAAATGATCTTCAAATATTTTGATTATTCTGTATATAAGGAAATACGACGACCTGGGCATGAAAGTTGTAAGACAAGTGCGTACCTATCAATCGTATGTTAGACGACTTCGTGTAGTTCTAGATTTACTTTCAATTTGTATTGTACTATGATGAAGATACAGGTCGGATTGAGATACGGCTTATACTAAGCCTTTCTCAATGCTTCCTTACCCGTTTTATTGATGGTATTTTCTAATAAATCCGATTTTTTATGTTATGTGTCAATCTATATAATATTTTTTTTGTTTCATTGATATTTGTTTCTTTATATAATCCAGGTTTATCTTAGACCCTATTTGATGTGCTTTATATTATATTAAGATTATTTTATTATATTATATGCAAAAATATACATCTTTTGGCATACAAATATGCGAGCTTCGTATATACACTTTCAATAGCCAAAGAACTCAACATTGAGAATAGCATTTTTGACGAGAAGACTATCTCTGCTGCGCCATGATATTAATGTATAAGTATTACACAGCAAAAGTCACGTTAAAGATACACTTTAAAGTAATATCGCCCACTCTTGTACGTCATCAAAAAATGATTTTGGACATAGACTTCCTGAGCATCGCGCTTTTGTGTGCTGCAATTAAAATTTATCTCAAATCTTATATACGTGTATGATTTACCTCAGCTGCAATGAGGAGAAACAATAAAACCAAAAGGTTTTCTTATGAATGAATAAATTATATTAATTCAAAGAAATAATCATAGATTCTATGCGAGTCTTTATTTATTTCAATCTGCACTAACACGGCCAGGATAAGGACGAAAAGTAAATAAACAAGTGTGTAAAATATTATTAGTTTTCACTACAAATATCTTATAATTTTTTTCCATAGACACTTAAAACAAATTTCTAGTATGTCTTGTACCTTGAAGAAAAAGACAGTGGCAGGCATTTTTATGTAATTGTCAAATAACTGTGTCCTTAAAGATTCAGTTGTTTGGAATGTAGCTTGCTGTTTTTTTATAATTTTTCAATAATATATTTCGGCCATACTCGTGATAATATAGTTAATAATAAAACACTTATTTTGTTGCAATCTGTACACAATTTTGCTGTAACGTTATTATCGCATTACATTAATTTACAATGTCTTTGATAACCTTTTTATACGCGTTGACCAAACTTGTAAAGCAATCTAGGCTAAAAATTAAGTCTAGGATATAAAGCTATATTTTGCACAGATTATATTTTATGTAAATTCTTGAACGTTAGCTGAAAAGTTAAATAGTCTGTGATCTTTTTAAATATAGACTTAAAACCTAAATACGTAATATAAACTAATTATTTAAACCAATAGCGTGACAGTCTTTATTTGCATTAGTTTCTTTGATAATTTTATTTTAAAAGGACTTCCTTATAAAAGAAATTTATCAGGGGCTGAGAATGTAAAAAACGAAAGAAGAAACCGTCTGGTTAATTGTGGTTGGATGAACTGACACAATAAAATTGGTGCGTCATGTCATTTGTGAGCATAGGACTAAAGTTATTCCCAATAAAATGGAACGAAACGCAAAGTCTCGACTTGCGTTTTACATTACCACGTCTTTATATTTTATTGTCTCTTTTCTGACATAATATGTCGTTTTTTGGTGAGTCTTGACGGTTCCGTCACATTATCTACATTAAAATATCTCCGCTGTATAATTTGAACGACGTCAGTGAAGCGACGTTAGAATAACACTGCTCATATACTCAATGACAGTTATTACATATCTATGCCTTTGCGCGGTAATGTAAAAAATTTAAGGTATTAAATAACAGAATACTATGCATATAATTATTTTATGTCAAAAGATAATTATTACTGTAATTTACGACAAGCTTTAAATAAATCGATAAGTGTCATTATTATCGTTATCACAAGTTTGTTTGCTACGTGTAATTTGCATTACCTATACTATTGTATGTATTTAAACTATATATTTTGTCCAAAATAAGTATTGAAAGCTTCGATGGTATTTGACACGTTCTTTTTGTATAACACATTTTAAATTGATATTACTAGAAAATATCCTTATTTTAAATCTCTTTTTAATGTAAACTGACCGTGTTACCCATGACGTGAACCCACCATTGAGCAAGACTGATAGAACATTAGATTAGAACTACTAAAACTTTACCTGACCTATTGAGGTGATAGTGCCAGAATAAAATTTTAAAACAGGTTTCATTAGTATACCTACTTAATGTTCTAATGACGGATCGTATAAGGACAATAAAGTACTAGGAATTTACTTCGGCATTAGTAATTATATATGAACATTGATTTGATTGATGAATTCATATTTTAAAATACTGTAACTAGAAAAAGCTTTATTTTATATCCACGTTGTACACGTAAGTTTTACTGAATATACAATCGCAAATTCTTGGTGAAAAAAAAAGATTTTGGAAATTACAATTCAAAGTTGTATGTAGCCGTTTCTTATTGTAATTTTCCCTTTCACTGACACGTAGGTAAATTTAATAACTTACCTTGAAGAGCCGTTGTGACGTGGTCCTGGATGTTTTAATCACTGTATCATAGTTGAAATTGCTTTTGAACTGTGGCGAAAGTGATAGTTTTCGCGTGTACGCGATTAGCGAGACGTGTCAATTTTTAACGATATCGCGCACGGGCAGCCTCTACGACGGCTCGGTACGATGTGAAATGTGATTGGCGGCCGCCAGCTGAGCGTACGTAATTGCTAGCCGATATCCGTGGCGTAGTTTTAATTTTCTTCAGAAGTCTATAGAGAATATATTATAGTAGTAATGTAAAATAATGAACTTAATAAAATATTTAATAATTTTACCAAATAAAGGAGCAATGAATTCTGACAGCATATTTTTTTTAAAATAAATAATTGAAAAATAAAATTTTCGGATTTCGCGAATTGAGCGCCAAATTTTCTTTGAAAATTTAGGAAGCTGGTTTGGATATTAATTAAAGTATTTTTCACAAATATAGTAATAATGGAAACCTTGCAAAATTAATTGAAATACAAACTAATAGCTCACGTGCTCAACGTTGCGCAGTTTTTGGATTTTTATTTTCAGCCCGCAATCCTGGAATCCCTGATCAACGATCACGTGTTCAACGAATTATAAAAATAAGTTCGGAAATTACTCGGAAAGGAAATATCTCGCAATTAATAAGAATAAAAAATGTCTTTAACGTTTAGTAATTTTATTAGGTAATTTTTTTTAATTAAAGCTAGCTAAAGATTTCGTTTTAAATCTGGACAAGGAGTGTACAAAAAATACCTACAGGTTCCTAAAATGTTACCTATTAAAATGTACACAATCGACTATTGTGTAGTCTTTGAAAATTTTCCTCCTACAATCTACGTGGGTGCAAAAAGATATGAACTATGTACAGGCGTGCAAAATCAATAACCACTGTAAACAACATGGCTTGCGCTCGTCAGTAACATTGAAAAAAGTAATTACAATATTAATTTTCTTCAATTTTCAATTTATCTCAATTTTCTAGGGATGAGGTACTAGCACGTTATTGATTTGAGCCAGCTATTTATAGAGGTCATTACAATTTTAAGAATCCTGATTCATGTCTAATAAATGAAGACATAGAGATAGCTAGATGTACTCACAAATTATATTAGTCCCACAATGTTTGTTGGTACATGAGTGCCTCAGTAATTTATGCCTATCAAATTTGATAAATAAATATGTGTGTTGTGTTTAAGACTTTCTTTTCTACTTTTTTATATAAATTGTTAAGAACAGATTCAAACTGATATCGCGTAGACATAGGATATTTTAACAGTGATAGTGGGAAGAGCGGGCACCTAACCCTATGATCGTGTGTTTGAAATACTGTAGTTAAACCGGCGTGCCTGATACCTAATTACCAGTAACCTGTGTCAGACAGGCTTATCTACATGCCTATATTGAGAAACAGACACAGAAATCTGAGGCCAAAACCCTATGTCTTGTAGCGCCACTGTGTTTTTTTTTTAATTTTGCCGGTCATGACCGGTCAGTACCTGAAATACCTGAACAAATATCTGAAAATATATATTATTGTTTTTACTTTGTTTACAAATACTGTAAGCTTACCTACTGGCAATAGGAAGTGTGGTTGTTGAAACCCAAATATGATGATAAATTTAATTCCATATCCGATAATAAATTCGGTTTCCAAATACTTTAAATATATAAATTGTGCCATTTAAATAAATAATAAAATGCCATAACTATTTAATCATTAGATACATGAACTTCTAATTGATTAAATTACAAGTTATATATTTAATAAAGAATATATCGGAACGCCAAGTAATATAGTTAATCACTGCTTGTAATAACCGCCAAATATCACAGTCTAACCACAGACCGGAAATATGCCATAGACAAAATTATAGAATTTCGTAATCAAACGTTGACTTCACGAATGCTTTCCAAACGAAATAACTTTTTATAGTCAGGTATTTTGAATCTGTTAAACTACTTCACGAATTTTATACTGGCAATCCCTAGTCATTTATGTAAGGTAAATCTTAATATAATTGGGTAGATTTAAGAACAAAATACACACAATTATTAAAAAGTTAACTCCAACTGATATATATACTATAGGTATATATTTATTTTAAAATAAAGTTACATTACAAATAGTAATTGATCAATATCTACTTAGCTTAGGTTAATTATGTTTTTAATTTTGGGCACACATATTTTAGTATCCATTTGCAATATCAAAAGGAAGTATGTCGTAACCGACAATGAGGTTTTTATCGTACGATCCAGTTTTAATTTGACCGACATTATGTAACGTATAACTTTGGTTTGGGAATTTAACTTATCTAATACCTACTAGCTACTGGCTGCGTTTTCTCGTGCTTTTAAAAACTTAACGCTTCCTTTGCCATTTAAGAAAACATTCTTCATTCATTGGAACAATGGACGAACAAGAAAAGTGTGAAAACTCCAGGTAAATTAGGTTCTGAATTTATGAAAAAACAGTAGAAACAGTTTTATATATCGTAGAAAATAAGAGGTAACTTTTACAGGTAGTTACCTCACCATGAACAAATTCTGGGTCGATTTATTTGTTTTTAAAGACGAGAACAGCAAGAAAAGAATGAAAAATGTATATAAAGCAAAGGAGGCTGATGAGATTAGAATTATCTTTTGACATTAAGATATTACAGTGATAAACACACATAATTTTGCTATCCGACTTCTGTCCATGTAGAGTTAAATGAAATGTTTTGTTTACGATCATAATTATCGGTCCACGAATTGATATCAAACTGAAATGATTAGTACCTTTAATAAACCTAACAAGTGCATAATACATATATATACCTTTGGCAAATTTTTGGACTGTCTGCTACTCGGACTTTGACCTGGTAAAGCGGATGGAAATTCCAGGTCGCACAGTAAGTTTGTAGGAGAGGTCTTTTTCCATAGGCGCCTTAAGGAAAGTTTTCGAATTGTAATGTTAGTCTTAGAATAATTTGAGATAAAAAGTAGAATTCTAAAAACCGTTTAGTAAGCACATTTCATTTACATTATTAAAAAGTACATACTTACTTTCTTTTTGTTACTAGTAGGTATGTAAACTTGGATATTATAAAAATAACATAAAAAGATCTAACAAATGTGGCATAACCTGTTGCGTTTCCTGCAAACCATTCTCCACCGGTCACGCCCACTCGTTGATATTGTTTATTTTCTAAGCTTGCTATAGATATTTTCAAAGGCGTATATAATTTAATTCGCTTGTTAATCAAAGTTTGACACCTTGGATGTCGTAACTATGTAAAAGCCTAAATGTCAGAATAACACTGGGTTTGCCATTATCTCTATCTACTATCTATCTCTATCTACTATCTATCTCTATCTACTATCTATCTCTACTCTACTATCTTCTCGCGCTGTCTTTATACAAATTTAACTGAGACGATTGACTTTTGGCCGGCAACGCACTCGCGAGCCCTATGGCATCGAGAGTGTCCATGGGCGGCGGTGTCACTTAACATCAGGTGAGCCTCCTGCCCGTTTGCCCCTGTTCTATAAAAAAACTCTGAGAACGTCTTTCCGCCGTTTCTATAAAATACCTTTTCTTACGAAAAAAATTTTTATATCCAACTAAATAAAAGATTCTTCAAGTGTGGTATGAGTGATATGACACAATTCCAAAAAGTTTATAATTGCAATTTTCAAAAAGCAATTTTTTTGAAAATTGCAATTATAAACTTTTTCACGATGTCCGGATAAGCTATTTATTACTTATTGGTAGGATAAACAGTTTTTGCGTTTCACGACTGTCAGATAGCGCTATTCGTCATGAAACGCGAAGTATCTTATTCGGAATCTTTCGAATAATTTATGTGTTGCATTATGCATAGCTATTTGTTACTTTAGGCATACATTGTGAAGCAAGCCCTAAATATAATGTAAATATTTACATAACAGTGATCATGAAACAGATACTTTTAGACATGAGTCTAAGCGTATCATTAATATCGATAGCAACGATAAGATAAAATAATATCTTTTGAAGATTTTCGAAATCTGAGACGTTATAGATTGAAAAAGTGATTACAAAATTGGTGGCATGACACGTTTTTGATTTAGCAAAAAAATCATCTGCGTTTGGGCGACTTTATTTTAAATCTTGATAGATAATAATATATGTTTTTATTTATTAAGTTTATTTGCGTCAACTAAATTATTTATTCTGAGTAAGAAGTCATATATACTGATATTAATTTTAGTAACTCTCTATTTATATATATATAGTTTTAGTCTCTAGTTATTGCTTAGTTATTTCAACATGAAGACCGTCGTTTTACAACTGAGCGTCTTTTAAGATACTGTTTGCCGCGCACCAGCTACCTGAAGTGTTTCTTAATTCGACATAGGGGTGCTACAAGAAGAGAGCGTACAAATTCCTTACCTTCTGACGGTGTAAGTGTTCATAAATATTTTCCATTTTTTTGGTACAATTATAATTATATAAACTTGTAACAGGACTACGTGTTGCGCCATGACCGCTATCTAATCCTTCAATTAATTATAATGATTGAAAAGCCTGAGTAAACTGCGTGTTATAAAGAAGGAATCATGGCATCACAACGTTAAGGAGTGGAGTTGGTGTACCTGGCACAGGATAAGACGCGTTTCAAGAGACTGATGGAAACTCATAAATATACCAAAAAAATTATGCTACTTATATAAGTTATATAAAAAATAAAACGCTCCAGTAATAAAAAAATACAATATCTACGCTACAATTATATTTTATTTTCTTTGCCAACTAACTCTTTATTGGTCTTTTTAAGTTAGGTTAAATATAATCGATCAAAACATGCAATAATGATACTTGGCATTTCCAAGTTTTTTAATGAAATAACAAATTATTTATTCATTTGTGTTTTAATGATAAGATAATTAAAGCAATGCTTAAAATAAATCTAGTTTCAAGATAAAAATTTTATAACAATGTTACTTAGAACATAATATTTAGGACTACGGGTGTCCACAACACATTAGGAATGTTATTTGAATAAAATAGTGTGATGCCACGGCGGGGAGCGGGGGCTGTATAGTGTCGGTCATTTGCCTGAGGTCACTGACCACACCACAAGCCGCACGTCACTGCTTCAGTATCGTTAACGTTTTTGGTCTTCAGTCGGTTCTTTGGATGTTTATAGACAATTACTGAGGCTGTTATCGTATTGCAGTGATTGAAATTTGAATCATGAATATTTGAATGCAAGTGATTATATATTATCACGTGCTCGCCGAGTGTTTTTTTTTTTGTTCTCGGTTCTTATCTGTACTTTGATTACAGAATACGTATAATAATAGGTGATTGAAAATAACATAACTAAATTGCTATTATGAAACAAATATCGTTTGTAAGTTATTTTATATTGGATTCGTGTTTAATCTTTCAACTTGTTAAATAGTTATTTGTTTTTGTAGTGGTTGATTATTTTTTGGTGATAGTAAATTTATTTAACTTTAAAATTGAAATTTACTGGATAATTAATTATTCGATTCGATTCGTTATATTTTTTTTAAAGTTAATAGAAATTACAGATTGTACATTTATTTTCTTTCAAATCTGCCCATTTAGACACCAAGCCTCCACTAATCAAGTTCACAAGCGCCAACAAATAGGTGATGAGCAAAAAGGCAGCTTTATGAATGGAAGTAGGGCACTTTTTAAATCGAATTAAGTCGGCTGTTTATGTTTACCCTGCGTAGGTACTGGTAGGAGTTCCTGGAGTGGCACTATTAGTTTCTGAAATAAATATGCTCGGCCCTGTTGTAGCTCTTCAGAACTCTGAAGCTTTATGTTTCTAAGACCCCACTTCTTAACTTCTTCGTTGACAGAATTAGGTTGGGTATTACGATTTCTAAAGATTCGGTAAAAGTCTGTATATGTATACTTGTAGAACACAAATAAATTCAGGAAGAATTAAAAGAGATAAATAAAATAGAAGATGCGACAACTCGAGAAACTACTAAAAAAATAGTGAGTAGTAGTTAATAGTTGTGCAATTAATCGCCTTAGATTTGGATGCGCCTTTTTGAACAAGGGTAGGTTCCATCTCTAGGGTAGGCGTAATCTCATCAATTTACGTTTTACAGTCTCGTTGGGATCCAAGGGATCGAGAGAAGATGCCGGAGATCTAACGCTCATTAAGGAGCAACTCTTCCCAGATATCAGTGAGCCAGGGGAAGAGATGTGGCGACTTTTTCGGGCAAACATGATATCACTGATGATAAATCGAAAGAACAAATCTCAGATATAGAGGTTTACCTCGTCCCACTAACAGAGGTAATTCAGTGCCAAAGTGTTGGGACCTCAGCATGAGTTCCAGTTATGGAGGTTTCTCCAGGTCCCACTTAACCAAGTTTCACTGTATAAATGTTTTTTAAACTAAATAGTGTGATGCAAATGCGGAGGGCGGGGTCTGTATGGTGTTCTATCGTCTCGGTCATTAGCTTGAGGTCACTAACCACACCACACGCCGTACGTCATTGCATCACTTTTACACAAATATTCTTGTATTTATTCGTCTCATCATATTGACGCAAAATCGTAGTGATCATGAATCATGATATGGTTCTGGTATGAATTATCTAATCTGTTGATTACAATTATTTTTTTTGCACAATTTAAAATCACTGCGAGAAATATACACATATATCTATATTGACTTTGAAAAAGATTAAAAATAAATATTATTACGTATTTTTATTAAACAAAGCTACGGCCTGGTAGGTATATGTGATTCACCATATAGTGTGGTAAAGGATACATCGTAGTATAAAACACCCAGGAAAGGCGCAGAAAATTGATCACCTACTCTATATTATCTATAAAGACAAATCATGAATGATATAGAAGCATGTCAAAATATGCCTTTGTTATGCAACGACATAACTTTTAAATTAAAACTAATATAAAGAAAACATTGACATAATTCATTAACACAAACATATTTTATTAAACATTCCATGATATATGCTACTTACAAAGTTACTACACATATTCTAACAATAACTTATCACCTTATACGGATGCATAAAATCTACTTAAACCGTCCACTTAAAGTTTATCAACGTCGTAACAATTGCTTTCGGTAAAAAAATCAACAAAACCAGTCGCAGGCAGTCGGTGAACGTATTTACAAGAGCACGTTCGTGTAGTATTTTAAATTAAAATGACTTATGCTTTCATAATAGTGATGTCTGTTGCGATCACATTAAAATTGATGTTCATGAGTTTCTCACTGTACTTCACATTTAAACACAATTTACGCGCTGAGGTAAGCCTATTTATTGTATTAGAAAGTTGACTAAAATACCCATGATAAGTATTAATTGATAATGTTATTAATTACCTACTAATCTAGATTTTAATATTGCATTAAATCGACCAATCAATTAGATTCACTTTCAAATGGTATAACGAAACAATGTATTGTTTATTTTGACAATCGTATTTACAATTCACGTACCGTTTTGTTAAGGTTATTGTCGAAATAGCCTCAACAAAACGGCCTTCAGGTTAGAGTTTGCTATCATTGCTTGTCATTGGTTTTTGTTCGATTTTCAAATTGCTTATTTCGTTAAGAGCTAACAGATACTTGAGCCATATAGAAAATATTTCGGAATGGGGCTAAGCGCAATCTTTGACTCTCGGATGTCCTAATCCAACACAATTTTAATGTACTTGAACAGAATGACTGCGAGATTTAGCGCTAATAGTAGAGGAATAAGTTTACCATAGAACCTTTCTGGTACCAAAATACTGTACCGTGCTATTCTTTCTAGTTTATCATTGCATATATCAATTAAATTAAATAATAGTAAATATTTTTTTAGACGACAACTATCGTTCTATGTAATAAGAAATGTTGTGTCTCTCTCTACGCTTGTATTTTCTTTTAATTTATTGGTTTAAAAACAGCGATGTACCTAGTAGTTATGGGTAGGAGCTTGACTAAGTTGGGTAGAATTTAAATTTACCGGTGATGGCTTCGTTCCGTCTGTCTTGTTTACGTGAACACTCTACAGGGTAACGTTATGTGTGTATTAAGACAGAATCAAGGATTACAAATTAACAACTACTGTAGGTACTTCTAGGATTATCGTGGGTTACTAAAAACACGAACTATAAATATTCACTTTAATATATTTATTAAACTGCATATATTACTTCGTAATATATAGGTAATAACCTAGCCAGTAAGCTTGAAATTGATTAAACACGTCATAAAAATACACTTAATTGAAACTAAGATATAGGCGTGGACAATTATCTTAAGAGGAATTCCAATTTAAGTATAGATTCAGGTAATAATGTAAACAAAAATATGGAAAACAATTGACAAGTGTCAATTCTTTAATTTAAATCAAACATTTAGTTTAGGTCAAAGATATTCAAGAGAAAATTACGTGGGTAATATAGACATATTACGTAATAAGGAGCCCCGAACAATTATTTATACTTATTAAAAACTATAAAATATATTTATTCTATTGCTAAATTGTTTTCTTTAAGTTACCATTTTTTCTCTTCTTAAAAGTGTAGGTAAACTTTTTTAGATCCAATATCATTTGAAGTAGTATATAGTATGTAGACAATATTTTATTAGTAAAACGCGTAATGAGAATAATGTTAAAATTAATTCATCGTCATTTACGTTTTCATAATTTATTATAATTAAAAGTCCAATGTAATTCCTCTAAAGACAAACTTAAACAAAAATCCTCCTAAATGATTTATTTTCTTGTTACAGCCGACAAAAAAGAAAAATGGAAAGGATATAATGGAAAAGTGCAAACAAGTCACGCGTGCTTTTATGCCTAGCATTCACTGCAATCAAACATAAAGGGAAAATCAAGACAAACATCAATAATACATGAAACCGTTTGATTAAGATATTTTTATTTTTTCAAATCTTACTTTTATACTAAGGAAATTGAATAAGACAAATGCTTGTTACTGTTTTATAGGATAAATTAAGTATACAAAATAATAACAGATATACAATACATTAAAAGCATATTAGTTTGTTCATAAATTTGAAATAAAGTATTTTTTAACTTGAACATATTTTAATGAGCTAACATGGCATGTAAAAATCAGTAACGTGATATCCACACATTTAACTCGCAAGAAAATATCTCCTTGCTTGTTAAAATAAATCTATGCCGCTACGATTTTGGCGCCAATGAGGCCACAGATAATGTCTATGCGATGCCAAGAGAAAGTGTTTTTTTACGCGACTCCAAAGAGACTTTATTTTACGTATGGTCAGCTCTATGCATGAATTTAAGTCTCTTTAGAGTTATAATAATATAAAAATTAATTATCAAACCTGTATATTCTAATTACTTTTGACTTTTGCTAGTGGTTTGATAATTAGTTTTTTGTTCTGACTGTGTGATATAAAAAGGCTATTATGAAACAAAATATATTTATTTAAAAAAATACATTGTACTCTGTTATATTCACTTGGAATCATAACCAACTGCAACTAAAAAGTTCATTTCTCGCGTAGCCGTTGGCCATGTAACAGTTTGCTTTTGAAAATCTAGTTTGAAGTTGTTTTCTCTATATTTTAAAGCTTCCTTCACTATTAATCTATTGAAATTATGAACATGAGGGTGGTTTGTATATTCGTCAATGGCCATCCACTTACAATCTTTGACCTCTCTTTGTGATAAAATAATTTTCTCTGAAACTGCTTTCATCATAAGAAGTATATATATATCTGAGTTGCCATACATCATGTCATGTGTATGCCGGAATGTAATTATTGACTCAAAATCACAATTGATACCAGTTTCTTCTTTGACTTCTCTGATTGCTGCATCTTTAATATCTTCTCCTGCAAATTACAAATACTATATGTAAGTTTTTAGTGCAATAACTTGGTGTAAGTAATAGAAATTTTCATGTTGAATTCGTTATTCACAATACACATAACATTTTGTAATGTTAAATAAAACATATTTCAAAGACAACATTTCTAATGTCTTACCTCTTTCAACATATCCACCAGGTAATTTCCAATGTGGATAATTATAATGCTTTTCAGATACTGCTAATAACTCCTCTATATTATTTAAAACCAGTGCTCCTACACCAAGGTTTGTATGGCATGGTGGTGGTAAATTAGGCTTAGAGTCAGTTGGAAGCCATTTATACATCATCACAAAGTCATCTCTAGCATGATGAAAATTAAAACCTTTCTAAGAATATCAAGCTATAGAAGTATGTGGTAAAAAATCTAGCATATTCAATAGGAAGCTTAACAGAAATATAATAAATACAACAGAGCCTGTTGTGACTATTAAATAAACTACTTGTGAATAATAGGATCACTAAAATACATAAAAACAGTTTGAGCCCCATATATTATATTTGGTGGCATATTTTTAGGTGTAACACCAAGGTACATAAATAGGTCAATATTTAGTTTATGGCAAGAAATATCTCATTTGTGATTTAACTTTATTGATTAATATAACTATCCTTACCTGTGCTAATATAGGAACAAATTCAGAATGATTAATCCTGATTTTAAACCATATGCATCTTTTACCATTGTTCGACCATATATTTAAAGACTCTGAAATTATTAATGACATTACATTTATTTTAATAATGATTACTGTTTCACACTTGTTACCCAACCAAAGATCATAATACCTTGCAAGTTAAGGATGAAGTCATTTTTATTGCCGATAATATCATTTGAATCAACCGTTAAGCCTTTATATCTATCATCAATTGATTTAAATTCGCTTAATTTACCTGAAAAGAGTCTAAAAAAGATAATAGGTAAGATTGATATAACAAACAGAAACAACAAGAAAAAATTAAAACAAACCTCGAACTATTTATACAAAGTCCAAAAGAAAACTTGGAAGTTATTATGTTCTTAAAGCTTAGTAAGGACAACATTTTATATAACACATTGAAATTATATTGGTATAAATTGAACAATATTATTTTTTTAAAATTATACTCATTCTCATTGCCCAGTGCCCACCGAAATACTTTTTTTTTTTCAATTTGTCCCTAATGGGAAAGGCAAAAGACTTTAGTCCATACAGCCAAGTCTTATTTTTCGAAATACTTAATAAATCTTAGACAGCTGACAGAAGTTCTTTGTAGACTGTCTGTAATTTGTGAAATGCGCCACAGACATGCTTTGGTTGCACATTACACACTACACTGTAAGTACTAGACAAGACTCCTTAACAGTAGTGTATGTAGTGTAAGTCGAAAACTAAATTAGTATGAAAACGTAGACGGACTATGGTATAGACCAGGCATCAGCGTACACCGTGTGAGATAGCGAATGATCGACATAACTTCATAATCTATATGCCATTAATATTACCATGACAACAATTTTCCCTATTTTGTGGGGTAATTTATACCATAAGAAATACCCCTCCACTCTCTTAAACCAGACAACGGCAGCAGCCTTCACCAGGTCATCTATACATAGCCAAGGTCAGGTTTTTATGGTAGCCATCTGTATCCCGGGTATACCGTGAACAACAATAATGAGGGGGCCAGGAACTGGGGGCCGTGATAATTTGGCGCTATTCATATTTCATTTTGAATAGCAAAAGTTAGTGTAATTGTTTAAACAGAACAGCAGTTGTGTTTCATTTTCACTAATATAGCAAGAGTTAACTACTTACGTGTATAAAAAGTGTATTGCACGCTATCGCGGTTGTAAAAACGTTTTATTTTTGAAGTTATACTTCTTTTGGTACGATGGAGAAAGATGATGAGAGTGAATTTTTACGATGCGCGCGCACACCAACACCTAAATTCAACATCGTAAAGTAAGGTCTAGGTGACATGGAAATCGATTTTTATATTTAAAACACGTGTTTCGTAACAGTACAATTAAACAGTGTGAATAAAAAAATTAATTGATTTAAAAGCACCATTTAATCAATTTCATATACGGCGGAGACAGTATTTACTAATAATTTATTTATTTAAATAAAATCTTTATTAATATTTAACGTTAATTATTTATTATAATCACTACTGCATTTTAATTATTACATTTTGTTATTACTTATTTGGAAGTTATAATAAAATTATATTCGTCCCTGGAAAACCGGGACTTGCTCGGAGATCAAGGAGTTTTTAAACGGTTTTATTTAGCTCACCCCGTTTGTTTTATTCTTTTTTCTTGGGTCAAATTTAGTAATTGAAATTTCACCCTCTTCCTGTCAACCGATTAATCTGAAATTTTGGTGACAATACAATTATGCAAAATGGCGGATAATTTATGTTTTATTAATCCCATCAATATGGGTATCAAATGAAAGGGCTCAACAAGCAGAACAAGCAGCGTGGGGCACGTCAATTGTCTACAAATTATAGACTTAATGTGCGATAGAAGAATCTTTTAATTCGTCGTTATTAGAGCCAAAGGGGGAAAAAAAAATAAAAAAAAATTCGTCGTTAAAATAGGCAGTTGTCCCGCAGACGGTGAGGAAATTACTTACTATTTTCTTGCTCATGGAAATTCCCCACGGTTTTATTTTAGTCTAGTCTATGCATATGTTTATAATTCCCACGACTGTATCTATTTTATTATTTTTTGGTTTTTAGTACATTTATCTTAAACATTGCAATGTATGTTTAACATAAAACCGTTTAACTTAAAAAGTTTTTTTACCTATTTTTATTAACTCATTAGGTTTATAAATGTTACATTAGAAAGACGGAACAGTCAACAGGGTGTAATGAACAGCAGCTCGGAGATACGCGGTGCCGTAACTTGTCTCTTGGCTGCGAACGAAGTGTTTTCGACAATACAATTAGAATTTTCTAATTTCTGCGTAAAAGCGGTAATATACCTAGAATACTTTTCGGTAGTAATAATATGGTAAGAACTCCAGGAGCTTGAGACAAAGTCACGTTGCGACAGACGTAACCGATTAACACCATTTGAATTTGTATTGAAATCGTCACGTGGCAATTTTCCATTAGGGATAAATTATTAATATTATCATCGTCACGTGACAAAGCGTAAACAATGTCATAACTCATAATAATTAATTTGTAAGAATTACATCATTAATATTGAGTATGAGCATATATTTGGGCTTCAAATTTGGACTCTAAATTTTATATGCGTATCTAATTTAAATCGGTTTATAGATATTCATATTTCATTAAAATTTGTTAGATAATGAATAGTAAAACTCTAAATTAATAGATGGGAAATGTACAATATAACTAAATAATGTTGTGGTTGTGGGTTGTGGCATCTTATCTTTATTAAGTGATAAGTAGGGCGAAACAATATAAAATTTGTTTTGACGCTTGGAAAAAAAATGAGGCATAGATATTGTTTCTTATATTATATAAATAAAGTAATCATCGTACAATATTATACAATACAATACAATATTGTACAATATTATACAACTAATTTACCTTAAGCAACGATTTTATATAACTTAGACTCAGTTAAAGTACCTATGTAAAATAAACCATTGTTGATAAGCAACTTAGCTTTTGCAAACCGTTGTTTTTAAGTGATTTTTGACAGAAGTCATTGACATTTTATTGACAATTCTTTAAATCTCTTGAGTCTTGACCTGTTATCAAATGAAATATTTACAAAAGAATGACTGGATAATTATTACATAACCCACACGAAACCTACTTATCTATTTGAATAATATGTTCCCAAGTAATACTGTTAATAAGTGTGTAATACTGTTTGGGGTTTCTAATTTTTTTCCTTGTGACCTGAATTTTTTTTTTGAGGTAAAACATTACAATGACATTTAATGGAGTAGTAGATAGGTACAATGGAGTTACAGTCACTTCAAAAGATGAGCCTTGTGATCAGATTGATTTTAAATGCAAACTTGTGAGTAAGTGAAAGTTAGAGCTTATAAATATGTAAATCACAGTCCTTGTTACTTCTTATAAATTTATATAATTATTATTTTAAGGTTCCTTAACAAGATGGGCAGAAGAAAATAAAAGATGTATTTGGTTTAGAGTTAATATTACAGATGCAGAGTGGATTCCTATTTTAGCAAATGTAAGTAACAATTCAAAAAGTTCACATACAAATATATTCATTTAAAATTTACATGTAAAGAAAGCAAAACATTGCAACAATTTAATTAATTTTAATTCTATCCCCTTGTTATCTAATGGGCAGTGCCACTCTTTAGATTTATAGTATCATGTAGTTGAATTGTCAACAAAT